>NC_133287.1:15150018-15452518 GCF_005239225.2 Populus alba | reverse complement strand
TTTTATATCTTTTTATCATTTTCCTTTTTTTTACCATTCATTTAACACAAAATAAAATAAAATAAAATGCAAACACAAACACACATTTATTTTACAATATTTTTACTCCCCCCCCTCCTGCCCCCAATTACATATTTACAAAACATAAAAATTCAAAATTTAAAAATAAATTCAAACCCACACTAAAAATTTAAAATTCTCACAATAGTTATTTCAAAGGTTGGAAACAAATTGGAAGGATTGCTGGGAACTCAAAAAGTATACTAGAATATTCTAGAACCATCAAAATAGTGGCACCACATGGGTTTCACATGTCTTTGGCACCAGCAACGCACGGGTTCATGTGCGGTCATCGAGGAGGACCAAAAATAGGTGAATTGGGTAGATCTCTTCTTTTTCTTCATGTCTGCACCAGTGAAGAGGGGCACTGTCACCTTCAAAACCAAGAAAAAACATTTGGTTTTATTTATTTATTTATCAAATCTACCTCTCTCTATCTATACTAAAACTTTTGTTCCTCTATTTTCATATCTGGTCCTCTCTATTTGCTATTAACGAGGGTTGTTGTGGGTGGAGGGAGGCTGATGACACTGCCACAGAGAAGCGAGGGGAAGCTAATGTGTTGTTGAGGTTGATGGTGGCACTATTGCTTCTCTTCCACCATTAGTTTCTTGTGGTTTGCGTGTGTGGGATGGAGAATGACTGCAACAAGGAAGAGCTGCCAATGTGGGTTGTTGTCGAGGGAGCTTTGACCAATCAATAGCTGCTAGTATAGGGTTACGACTGGTGTTGTTGAGGGCTCATGGGTTTATAGAGGAATGGGGTTGTTGGTTTCGGTTGAAAGGCAGGAGAAAATAGCTGATGGCAGTGCTGGGTTTTGACAATAATGGAAATAAAGCTGTTAGTGGTGAGGATGAAAAAACTAGTGGCGATGGGTGTTTGGCAGTGAAAGCAGAGAGAGAGGGGAGGTTGTCTTGTGTTGATGGTGGCATGGAGGTCTGGACCGCGTGAGAAGGTAAAGATAGATTTAAGGTTTTTGGTTTGTGCATGTGTTTTAGAGGGAAGAAGGATGTGGGTAGCTGACGATGGGGAAGAAAAAATGGGAGTGAGGAGCAGTCAGTTTTTCGGTTCATCGGGGCTTGCAGATGATGGGTCTCGTTTTTTTTATATATATATATATATGGATGATGACTCTTTTATGCAAAGATGGGGGTTAGGGTTTTCTTGTATGCGAGGGAGAGAATCTGTTTTTTTTTTTCGGCCTCTCTCAATTTTATTTTTTTTGTGTATAACCACCTGTTAATAGGTAAAATTTTGTGTATTTTCCCTCCTAATTGCTTGTTCCCAAACAATTTAATTTTTTTTGGTTCCTTATTTTCTTCCTTTTCACTTTTGCTCCCTTTACCTATTTATTATATTTTAATTTAAAAAAAAAAAAGATAGCAACATCAATGCTAATTTAAAAGGCGAGTTAACAACTGAACATGTTTGAAAGTAGATTTTTTTTTTAATTTTAAATTATTTGAAAAAGACACTGAAAATGATGCAAATACATCAGGAACATATTTTTTTAGGCTTCTATTGTTTTTTTATTTGGTGGTTATTTTTCAAAAAAGTTCAAAAAAATTGATCAAATTTTGGATAACAATAAATGCTCCCTTTTTACAGTACTTACAGAGCAAAGATTTATCAATAACTTTGTGTGGTAAGTTTGTAAGGAAAACCAGATTGTTTTTCAAATCTAATCTTCTCAAAACTTTAGCTTGGTTGATCTAAAACTATCTTTGAAGCAATCCTCTTCAACAAAAACTATGACTCAAATGTTTTCATTAGGAAATGAATCTTCTTATTTTGGTGATTTTTGTTTTCAAGACAACTGACCTTAATTCCTGCATCTCTACGATTCCTTTCAGGTAGAACTTTGGTTTCAAAGCTAAGTTAACCTAAAATTTCAATCTGTCAATCTCCTTTAACTAAAATTAAAATCTTGCCTTTAACTCAGTCAACCTAAGATCTCAATCTAGTTGTTTTGTTGGGTGATCCATCCATATTAGAAATCCAAGGACTGTTTTTTTTTAAGAAAATAGTCTTATATATTATCACGGGTGACCTATCCCTTTTAAAATTAAAAAAATAGTCTATTTTAACGAGCTACTTTCTCCTTTTAACTTTAAAAAATTGGTCTATTTTTATAGACGATCTGTCCCTATTAACATTCAAATATTGATCTATTTTCACATGGGACCTACCCTTTTTTTCAAATTCCAAAAAAAAACATTAGCAAAAGCCCATACTTCCTTGAAATTGATTTATTTTCATAGACGACCTGTCGATTTTGAAATTCAAAAGTTGGCCTATTTTCACAAACGATCTACCATTTATAAATTCAAAAAAAAAAAAAAAAACAACTTCAGCAAGCATGTTTTCCTGAAATTGATCCATTTCATGGGCGACCTACCCATTTTAAAATTAAAAACTGGTCTATTTTCACGAGTGACTTGCTCTTTTCAAATTCCATATAGCACATTAGCAAGCATCTATGCTTCCCTAAAATTGGTTTATTTTCACAAGTAACCTGTCCATTTTGAAATTCAAAAAACTAGTTTATTTTCAAGGGTGACTTATCCTTTTCAAATTTCAAAAAGAACTTCAATAGGCGTCCATGCTTCCCTGAAATTGATTTATTTTCATGGGCAACCTGTCCATTTTGAAATTCAAAAATTGATCTATTTTCACGGTGACCTACCATTTTTTAAATTCTAAAAAGAACATTAGTTTGCATCCATGCTTCCCTGAAATTGATTTATTTTCAAGGGCGACCTATCCATTTTAAAATTCAAAAACTGATATATTGTCACAAGTGACTTGCTCATTTTGAAATTCAAAAACTGATGTATTGTCATAGGTGACCTGCCCTTTTCAAATTCTAAAAAGAACTTAAACAAGTATCCATGCTTTTCTAAAATTGGTTTATTTTCACGAGGAACCAGCCCATTTTGAAATTCACAAATTGGTCTATTTTTATGGGCAACCATTCCTTTTCAAATTCCAAAAATAACTTTAGCAAGCATCTATGCTTTCCTTAAATGGTTTATTTTTAAGGGCGACCTACCCATTTTGAAGTTCAAAATAGAATCTTCATCAACATCCTTCAAAACGTTTCTAAAACAAAATACCTTCCAAAGGTAAACTCTTAAAACAATTGCCTTGTTTTATGCCTTAGTTATCCACACCATATGGATGAAATTTCTTTGCCATTTCTTAACTTTCATTGACCCATGCAAATTTTATCGCATTTCATATTGATTGATGAATCCTGCACCATCACTATTTTAAAGTTGAGGTTAAACCTTATGCAATCCATACCAGTTGAAATATAGGCCCCCCATTTCTTCACAATCTCTTTTTGATTTCTGAGGGTTGTAATTTTTATGGTGGTCTTTCTTATCAATTCATCATCCTGGTTTACTCGAGCAAGTTTATGTAAGTTACTTTCAAATATTGAGTATCGAGCTGCCTTTTATAGCCTTCTCCTTTTATGAGTATTTAAGCTATGGAGGATGCTACCTAAATCAGGAATGAATTATACCATCTTGGTTATTTTTATTTTCAATTTGATTGACCTAAACTCTTGTATTTTAGCAATTCGCTTCAACTAGAACTTTGGTTTCACAATTTGGTTAACCTAAAATCTTAATCTGAAGATTTTCGTTAACCATAACTCAAACTCTTTATTTTTAGCTCGATTAACATGAGATCCCAATTCGACAATCTCTTAACCAGAATCAAAATCTTGGTTTTCAGCTCTATCAACCTAAGATCTCAATCTGGTAATCATTTTTAACCAAAACCAAAATCTTTATCTTCAACTTGGATAACCTGAGATCCTAATTTAGCGATCCTTTTTAACTATAACCAAAATCTCTGTCTTTAACTTGACTAACTTGAGATCCCAATTTGACGATACCCTTTAATCAGAATCACAATCTGTCTTCAGCTCGACTAACATGAGATCCCAATCTGGCGATCCCCTTTGACCAGAACCAAAATCTTGTCTTTAACTTGATCAACCTAAGACCCAAATCTAGTTATCCCTTTTAATCAAATCCAAAATCTTTATCTTTAGCTTGGCTAATCTAAAATCCCAATTTGGCGATCCCCTTTAACCAGAACAAAAATTTGTCTTTTAGAAGAATTATATTCTTATAACTATTCTTATAAGCAACTTTTTTTGGGTAGAGTCTTGTTATCTTAGCGACTTATGTTTTTAGTTCAGTTGACCTGAAATTTTAATCTAGTTATTCCTAGAATTGTCCAAAGGCATCTTGATTAAATCTAAAACATTTTAATTACAGGGTTGACATATGATACTTTCGATCGTGAGGTTTGAACATTTTGACATTGTTCGATGCCAAAGAATTGAGAAGTTCTTGACGGTAAGATTTCTCTCCTCCTCTTCTTGATTGTAGGGTTAAAATCGAGATCCCTTACTATCATTGATTATTTTTCAACTAATTTCATTGTGGATTTTCCTGTAAAATTTCAAAAATATTTATACAATGCTTAAAGGTTAAATGACTTACATGCATCCTTACCTGGTTTGAATTACAGTTCCTTCTTTAATGCTTCATCGTCATAGAGTGCCTTGACTTGCCATCTAAAGCCTTCTTAATAATTTGATTCACCAACTCATTTGAGTTTACCATATGCCAATCCTTTGCTTGAATGTAAGTACTCTTTATAGATTGTCCACCGCGATTACTGCTCATATTGCTTATCAAGCTTGACCAAGCCCTTTAAGTGTGGTGTTGCTTGCTTTATTATGAAGAAGTTTAAAAATCATTCAACTTCTTGGATTATTTCAAAAACCACCCCTGAATTAGTTGTTTGCATTATGCCAATAATTCTTAAAAGGTTTTTTTAGTGTCGACCTCATCTTAGATTGCAAATCAATCATGATGTTGCCCCTAGTTGAACCATATTCTTCAAGTGTATGTTATCATCAACCTTTCTAGAATTGTCAAGTCATCTAGCCATTCATCTCATTACTTGTAGTAAAGGCTTATCTTTATATGCTTAGTGTTCTTCACATTAAATGGCCTTCAGCCCGTCTAATCTTGTCAAACAACTCCTACACATTTCTAGCAGTCATTACAGGTACTTATGTAGTCATGAAGTTGTTCCTTAATTGGACCATGCTTCCTTAATATGACAATATTTTCTATATTCTTAAATGAAACCATTACAATCATCATTTGCTAATGATCTTCAACATCTCTTTAATTGATATAACTAGGTTCATCCAAATCTATCTTTAAAGATTACCTCTCATTTTAAGGCTTTGTAATAATCTAGACTTGATCGTGGAAAGAAATACATTATCATCATAAATTATATATCTTTTATCACCCCACATATATATGGTTAAATGCACCTTTTCCCCGGACAGTCTAAGTAGTATGCATCCTTTTAACATTTATCTAAATGCACCAACATGATAATATCTTTTAGAAATCATAACCATGTTTCAAAAGATAAACCAAGCTTTAGATATGAAAACACCTTTCAAGTGCAGTTTACTCTTAACTGTTATAAACTTTTTAGGCAACATTACTCTTAGTTGAAATAATGGTGTTTGCTTTTCTTCCTATCTCAAGAGGCATTTGACTGATGTTAATCATAGTTTTGATGGGTTTCACTGAAACATCATTTGATTATGTGTTTCTTTGCCCTCAGCTAATCTGAATGTTGTCTATTTTCCCTCTTAGGTTCCACTACATTTCCCCTAGGCTACTCAACTTTTCAAGGACGACTTATAAAAAGTGTTAATGTAATTTTTGACAAGGATTTTACAAACTCGGTTGATGTTCTTTTTGTTTGAAAATCTTTTTTGTTTTGGAATCAACTCATAAATTTCAATGATCATGTTCATTCAAGTTTAATTGTTGCAATGAAATTAGAGAGATAGTTTTGAAAGTATTTTGAAAATTAAGCTTTTTTGGTTAAAGATTTAACACACGTCGTTCAATACATGCAGTCATTTGATTATCTTGTATTTTGAAAATAGAAATTGACCTATGGTTCTTTGTATCAATTTTAATCTCTGATTTTGGATATATCATTTGATGGTATGTGACAAGGTAATGTTGATTTCAACAACAAGAGGCTCGGGTTAAGACTTGAGGCACTATCAAGAAATATTGTCTTTTTTTAGCATTTATTTTATCAGCACACATAATAACTAATAGCTTAATTTGTGAAGTCACGACCCTTATAAAAAAGCTCTTTATATTTTTAAAGCACCATTTATTGGTTCAAATCGCTAAAAAAAGCTTTTAAAAGCATGTAATGCAGCTTATGGTTCATGGCTATGAAAGAAAGGGAAATTTATAGATTTAAAAGGTGTTTGAGGGTTTCAAAGACCTAGGATCACCATTAACTATTCATTTCACTCTCTTTCTTTTGCTATATTTGTTATGACATATAACCATGCTATACATTTCATCAAAAAGTCATGTTTTCTAAAATTAGATGGAAACTCTATTTTAATTAATCATAATCAAACAATGGCATATAATTGTTCTTCACCTTTTCTAAGCAATTTGCATTAATCAAAATCAATCATTGGCACATAACATGCCTCACCTCTTTATATGACTTTTCATCAATAAAAAACTTTTAATGTTATCAATCAAAGTAAAAAATTGACATATAACTATGTCACTCTTTTAAATAGGAATTTTCACCTAATTCAATCAATGGTTCAAGAAGTTTTATTCTTGTCAATCATTTACATGTAACCATGTCATTCCTTTCAATGTCAATCTCAAACTTAAAGAGAATACTAAAGCTCATTGCTTATAATCTATCTCATTATGCACCATTATCTTTTTGTTGTCTCACGTTTTAATTCAAAGGAAGGGTCAAGGTTAATTGTCAATCATTAGCCTCATCATTTCCTCATCTTTCTTTCACTATTTTTGTAAGGAAATGGCATATAATCATGCCCCACATTCTATTTTCACCTAAAAGATTAATATTCTCTTAACATGTCATAAAAAAACTCCAATTTTTCTTTGATGGATAACCAATATAATCATTCAAAAACACTGGAGGCTTTATCACATATACCAAAAGACATGTTCATAATTCAATATTTTTTCTCTCTTGCCCCAAACATTAACTTTTGGCATTTGTTGTGTCTTTTCTCAATTAAAACCTTTATTTCCCCTCTTATACATGAATGCATTCCCATGCCTTTAACCTTTTCATGGCATTTCACCAATCATCAAAACTTGATTAGCCTTTAAATGTGGATAATTTCTACTTTTGATTTTCTCATAATCTTTCTCAAAGTTTTCTTGGATGCCTCCTAGTCTAGGGTTTTGTCAACTTTTAGCACTTTTTCAATCATTGGGCTTTTGTTCTTAACATTCCACTTACCATTGATTCTAATATCTTCATCTTTTCAACCAAAAAATCCCTCATTTTTCCCTAGTGTGGGGTGTGATCCAAGTCAAGGTTTTTTTTCGAAAGAAAGATTTAAATGAAGCTTAAATTAGGATTGCAATGATATATATTTTAAGAATTGTGACAAGAATAAACAAAGATAACATTTTCTCATTTCAAGCAAGGTTGGTTAGAAGTAATAAATTTTGACTTGTCTAACTTAATAATTTGAACTTGCAAAGAACCATGATTTGCAAGTCCATAACTACTGAATCCACTACATGTTTTATGCATACTGCTAAAACTTAGCTACATGAAGTGTGGGTCAATGTTTTATGTGAGCTTAAAATTGTTTGGTTATCAAGCATCGAGTCATTTTGGCAATTAAAATACTTTCAAAATTTCAGGATTGATTAGCTTTAATTTTGTATGTTGAGGTTTGACCAAAATATTATAGCCACTAATAAAATGTTAAATATCTTTTGATTTTAGAACAACAAAAAGAAAGAGAAAAGACATATTTCATTAAAAATATGATGTAATAAAAAAATACATAATAACAAAATTGTTGACAATGCAACACCCTAATGAGTTCAGCTTCTCTAACAACATCCATGTCTTGTCACTATTTATCAACCTTTGTTATGGTCATGGTGATCAAGTAACTATATGGTAGATGACATTATCCTTCACAAACTTAACTTGCCTCTTGCTCACCAACTTCCAGACTTGATAATTGAAATTCTTACAACTATTCATATCTTTCATTTGGATAATACCACATAAAGAATAATAGTTTAAGGCAATTGTTCATGAGGGAATGAGAATTACAATGTTATGTCCAACTATGCCCCTACCTCAGCAATAAAAGTGGATCAAAATAGGAAGCATCTATAGAGTAAACCATTTTTTAATCACAACATATCAATGCTTCTGATCTTGAAGTTGAAAAATATTTTCCCATCAGCACAATGTCAGCATTGCAAAAAGACAAAAGACTTACATGAGGTTTTTTCCTTATTAAAACCTCTATGCTTATTGAATTACTTTTGTTCTAATGTCCTCCGTTGTAACTCTATATGATCCACACTTTCATGAAATCATACTCTTTATCAATGCAGATCATGGCAAGTTTTTCTTCGTATCTGACAAGCCCAATATCTTTGTGATTGTGATATCAAATTCTTGAAGTAACAAAATTCACTGCACCAATCTAGCCTTAGAATCTTTTTTAGAGAGAAGATATTTTAATGTTGCATGATCACTAAAAACGACAAAAAGTGAGCCAACAAGATAAGATCTGAACTTGTCACATGCAAATACTGTTGCAAGTAATTTTTTTCAGTGGTAATGTAATTCATTTGAGCACTATTTAAAGTTTTACTTGCATAGTAAATCACATAAAGTTTCTTATCTTTTCTTTATCCTAAGACAGCACCCATGGCATAATCATTAGCGTCACACATTATAGTTCTTAATCTGAACAACCAAGCCCCTAAATGCATGGCAAATGCCTCCTTTTATAGGCTAAAATTTAGAACTATTGATTTGATGACTAATTGTTGAGTGGGTGGCCAACTCTTGACTTGGTGAAAATCTTTATCTTCTTGTCTGAATAAAACGTCATTGTTAGCATCAGAACTAGAACCACCTATACTAATGAAAGTTATAGGAAATTGTCTTATCTTTCCAGGAAAAAAAAATTGAGGTCATTTGGACTTCTAGAACTCAAGTTATGAGCTGAACACTAAACAGTGTCTGGGCTATAGGATAGATTCGAACTTCTTCGTTGTTGCTATGATTTAGATTTGAAATCAACCTTTTAAAATCTTGGACTCCACATGAAAGTTGTAGGCCTATGTCTTACTGAATCTGTCTAAAAATTTAAGGTCATTTGGACATCTAAAACTCGAGATATGACCCAATTACCGAACAGTGTTCCAGTTTGGACTACACTAACATCTCTTTTCTAAGTTTGGCCCTCTCTTTGTCCTTTCAATTTCAATACTTAAACTCATCAATTAATCCTTTTATTTATGTGATAGGCCTGCATTTAAGATGAACATTTACCATAAATTAAAGGTATCTTATATTATTAGGTATGTTATTATAAAACATGCTTTAGTTAAGAGTTATTGATGCTTCAAGTGCAAAACGATGATATAAAACCTTGATAAAAAATGCACTTTTAAGTACTAATCACTTTGCTATCATTTTCCTTAGAGACTACTAGAGGAAGTGGAAACAAACAAGAACTCTCCCTCTTCACATCAAATACAAATATGTTTCTCTTTCATATAAGCAAATGAAGTGAAACATTCATGAATACTTTTGTCATATAACAAAGGGACTCCTCTTGTGACAACTTTACCCCATCCAACAGCTTCCTTATCCAAGTCTTTGTGTCAAATAACTTAACTCTAACATGGTGTATATATAGAATTTTATCATATAAGTGAAACTTGGGCTTAAAAAATCTCACGATCTTGTAGTGTAAAGGCTTTGATCTTTCAACCATCATGCCAAATTATATAGTATCATATCATGTCTTTAGATTCGAGATCTTCTACCATTATTTGGTAATAGGGTTGTCCATATAATATCATGGTCTATCCTATATATGGCAAAGTAACACTTTTTGATTTGTTGATGCCACAATCTACACATGGTCAGGAATGAAATCAATTGACATTTCAAGATGGGGCTTTGGAGTGTTAATTAAAATAAAGAAAACATGATATTCATTGTTAATCATGCTTTGTATAAATAATCTAGAGACAATATTAGTTCTTTGGCTATGTAGCTTTATGAAAGTGGATTCATAAGTGAATTTATTGCACTTCATAGATAAAAGCCTATATTTCCCCATAGTCTTTATTGATGAATGAGTTAAAACTTTATATATACATCTGGGCATAGGTCATGAGCTAAGTTCATGGTAAAGAAGAGGTTCTTGTTACCGGCTTAAAGAAAACCACAACTATGCTTCTGGATCAGAAGTAAAAAAAATCCCCTTTAACACTGTTAGATGTTGGCAACTCTTCAATCTCTAGGGGAAAACTAGATTTGGGGACCTATATTTCAACTTGTGAGCATACATGTTAAATGTATGAGCATGTTTTTATATGATGAACTCGCCCTTCAAGGGGTAACACATAGTCGTTACTTTTGCATGATGAGTATGAATTTTGATTCTTTTCCAAACTCTACAACAAAAATTTATTGAGTGATGAACATTATGTCACCTGTAAGTTCTGAACTCAAGATGTTACATGAAAGGCTTGTTTTGATATTTAACATGTGTAGAGAGCATACATCCTAAAGTCAAGTTCTAATCCTTTTACATGAGACAAAGGGTATGTTTACTATTTGATCTCTAAATTAGGTCTCTTGTTATCCTAGTGATCACCCTCGTAAAGGAAGTATAAGGGCTCAATAGGGAATGGGATGACATGTATACCAATCATTACCAGTCTAAGCAATCTACAAAGAGTTGGATGGTTTCACAAACTTACACCTTAACTAAAAGTCATAGGGTAAACCTCTAATAATATAATTAACTACACTTGATGATTTCATAGACAAGAGCTTAGTCACGGTAAAATTATGGCAAAATAAATGTTTCATTAAATTATTGATAAGTAAATGAATTTGGTATTTTTAAAATTATATTAATTTATTTTTGATTCAATGCAATTTAGCATTAAAATATCACAAATTATGTTTATTTTATGGTGAATTTATTTTAACATTAAATTTTGAAAATTTGATTGTATTTGATATGGATTTTTCCAATTAGTGTTAGATAATGCAATTTATTTACAATTGTGTTCAAATGACCAAAATTCATTTTTTTTTAATAGAATGTCTTATAATATATTTATTTTATATCATTATGGTGGCACCAGTATTCATGATATGAGCAGTAGTACACATACAATGATAGGAGTAGTTTGTTGTTAAATGGTAATTTAGACATGTAATATTAAGAAATGAAAGAAACCATTAGTCATAGGCTTTGGTGGAATTATAATGATATTTATGTTGAATTAACTTTAAGGTGTCAAATTGGTAAACATCAGCATTATCCTATACCAATGTTCATGAAAGTTTTAAAACAATGATTGACTCTTTCATTCAAAGTGGTTTGAACATGGTATTATATGGGAGTAATCGACCAAAATTTATGCATATGCTTGGCTAGTCCAAGTTAGAGGTTGGACAAACATTTAGTAGTAAAAATAAATTAATTAATGTTGTTAAACGATGACACATTACACATTTACTTGAATACATAGTCCAATAATTTAACTTTACATTTGTTCAATTACAATGTGTGTAAGCACCTGAATGTAAGTGGTATTTGTGTGGTGGGTATTATAAAAAGTCCATTTCATTTGAGATAGCAAAGTTAAAAGGATCGCACATATGTGTTTTAATATTTTTCAAAACATACCATTATCAATTTGATGCAAATTTTATTGCTAATGCTATATCTACTCTTGTAATGAATAAACTTTTAATAATAGTTGCAAACATACAAGATGAAATAAAATTGTATTACAAGTATAAAATTTCATAAGACAAAGCATTAATTGTAAAACAGCAGGTCATTAAGCTTTTTTTTTTTTTTTTACACGAGGAATCTTTTGAAAAATTACATAGGTTGTTGTTGGCAATAAAATAATCAAATCCTAGAATAGTCATTGATTGGACATATAAAACAAATCTTGATGATAATACAATGATTTTTAGATGTCTTTTTGTAACATTCCCAATTATTACCAAGAATATTTATAAGCAATTTAAAAAAAAAAAAAAAAAAAACCAAATGTGTGCTTAAAATTTCACCAACATTTATGACAAAAATTTGACAGATTTTCTTCTATAACAGGAAGTCTCAAGTTATCAACTAAACATGTTTCACATTCCAACACAATTTTATTTACATGATCAATAATCCTGGATCATTTCCCCCATCAATCAATGTTTCTCAAAACAACTTTATCCATACAAATATAAATATTCAACAATTATATATATATATATATATATATATATATATATATATATATATATATATATATATAACTTTTGCATGTAATCTAGTTGTTTTAAATCATTTAATTGATTATTCTTAATTAACATATCATATGTTGCATTCTTTTCAGAGTCATCACATTTATGCCAAGAGTAGATTACTTCTGCATCTTTTGATTATATAAGCTAGATCCAGGATATACATTTTGAACTATAATTTTATTTTGCTTAGCATATAAACATAAATACTCATATTTTATGATATAATTATCTAGCCTAAATGCACTAACACTTATATATGTTGTATGGAATGTCAATTTCTTAAGAATATAAAATTATTGTACTCCCCCCCCTCTCTCTCTCTCTCTCTCTCTCTCTCTCTCTCTCTCTCTCTCTCTCTCTCTATATATATATATATATATATATATATATATATATATATATATATGGTTTATCTAAAATATACCCATATCAATGACTATTATGGTTATCATTAGTCTCTCAATCTAGGAGCAACAAGTCAAATCTTGAATAATATTGATATCAATAAATTCTATTAATATTATTAGTCTTTCAATTCCAAAAACGACTAATCAAATTCCAATTAATAGTGATATCAATAAACTCCATTGATATCATTAAACTCCCAATTTCGGGAACCACTAATCAAATCTCAATTAATGTTGATATCAATAAACTCTAGTGATATCATTAGTCTTCTAATTTTGAGAATGACTAATCATGTTCGGAAAGTATTGATATCAATAAATTATATTAATACCATTAGTCTTCCAATTCCAAGAATAACTAATCAATATCAATAAATTATATTGATTTTATTAGTCTTCCAATTCCGGGATGACTAATCAAATCTCAATTAATGTCGATCTTAATAAACTCTATCGATATCATTAGTCTCCCAAATCTAGGAATGACTAATCAAATCTCAATAAATGTCAATATCAATAAATTATATTAATATCATTAGTCTCTCAATTTTGGGAATGACTAATCAAGTTCGGAAAGTGTCTATATCAATAAATTATATTGATACCATTAGTCTCCCAATTCTAGGAATGACTAATCAAGTTTGGAAAGTGTCGATATCAATAAATTATATTATATCATTTTTCCCCTAATTCCAGGATCGTCTAATCAAATCCCAATTAATGTCGATATCAATAAACTCTATTGATATAATTAGTCTCCCAATTTCAGGAACGACTAATCAAATATCAATTAATGTCGATATCAATAAATTATATTGATATCATTAGTCTTTCAATTCTAGAAACAACTAATCAAGTTCAGAAAGTGCCAATATCAATAAATTATATTGATATCACTAGTTTCCCAATCTCAAGAATGATTAATCAAGTTTGGATCTTGTTCGGTTATTATTTTTTTATTATTTTCTTTCATCATCTCCAAACCAATCACTCTCAACATCAAATACAGTTGTAATAATTTTTCATTTCATAATTACACAATGTCTTAAATAATTATGCTATAGGTTAGGGACCTACCTATAATACGTGATGTCCAGCTCTTACTCCGGACTATGGCCTACTTATAATGGTATTCCCTGCCATCACATAATGTTTCCATCATTATTAACCATTTTTATACTAAAATCATCGAATCATTACACAATTTTTCATGAATTAACACTTTTCAATTTGTTTTTCCTGAATACACCTATATTATCGTTTCAATATTCAAAATTCTATATCGATTAAACCCAAATTAATTCAAACATATTTTCTACGATAATTTCACACATCATTTATATACCTTTCTCCCCCCCCCCTTTTTTTTTGGCCTATTACAATAATTTCAATAAAAGGAATCGTGAGTCCCTTTTTGTTCTCTTTCGATTCTTGTTTACTAATTATCATCATTTAGGTATTAATACAATCTATAACACAATTAAAAATACAAAATTTGAAAACTATTTTCCCTATCTATGCATCACATATGGTCGACCCTAAAGTTAAGGTAGGGGCATGATTTTTTATTTCTTCTTTTCTCCTCAAATTAAAGCTTTACCTAATGTTAAGCTACCATAATAATCAAGTTTCAAGCATTAAACAAGCCATTAACACAATTAATTCCTCTAATCCAACTTTTCTATAGTACAAAACATCTAATAACATCATAAAATCATGTTAAAAACTTAAATTGAGCTTTGATTATTGTTCATTACTTCTTAATCATGAAATTTTAGAAGAATAATAGCAAGGAAACTAGTCCTTCCTTTACCCCTCTTTCTCTTCCTTCCATTCCCCCCCCAAACCATCCCTTTTAGTTCATTTTTCTTTGATTTTTCATTCAATTCCCTAGCTAAAACTCCTTCTAGCTCCCCCTTGATTTTTATTTTCAAGTGTATTCTTGCAACTTTTAGGGAAAATTTGAAGAATTTTGGACAAAATCTTCCCCTTCTTTATTTTCCTATAGTGATCAGCCACTCTTGGCTTCTTTTAGAAGCCAAAAGTGTATTTATACTCCCCCATTTACCTATATTTACTATTTTGCCATTCATTTTTAATTTTAGGTGTTTTTCTTGTAATCGAATATTTTTCTTGTCAATGTTCTTAAAACTAAATCATGTTCAAGGGTTTTAGTCCAAAAAACTCCATTTCTAAAATAATTATCACTATTATATTTTTTATCATTTATAAAATTTTAATTTCATCCGGGGTTTACATTCTCCTTTATTGCAAGAATTTTTTATTTTTTTATTTTCTCTCCCAAGTTTGCTCTTCTATTTGAGAGCTTCTCCATAATATCTTAACTACAAGTATCTTTTTGTTTATTAGTTCCTTCTTGCTATGATCCAGAATTTGTATTGGCTTCATTTTCAGTGTTCAATCCTCTTTAATTTCTACAAGAACTTGTGGTAACACTCGAGAAGGGTAAATATCAGCTTTATAGAGCAAAGATACATGAAAAACATCATGTATCTTGGACAAGTGCGGGGGTAACACCAATCTATAACAATTGGTCCAATCCTTTCTATAATTTCAAAAGGCCCTATATATTTTGGCACTATCTTTCCTTTCATTCTAATATGAATGATATTCCTCTATGGTGCCACCTATAAGAAGACTTTATCTCCTACTTGGAAATCCAAGAACCTTCTTTGATTATCCGCATAACTCTTTTGCCCATTCTGGTTTTACTTCATTCTATATTTAATAATCTTTATTTTATTAGTACTAATCTATACCAACACATGACCAATACGCTTTTTATCTCCTATTTCCTCCCAATATACTAGATTATGACATCTCCTACCATATAACGCTTCATACGGTGCCATTCCTATAATATCCTGATAGTTGTTATTATACGTGAATTTCACCAAGGGTAATATATCCTCTCAATAACCACCAAATTCCAACACACATGCTCTTAAAAGATCCTCGAGGGTTTGTATGGTCCTCTTAGATTGGTCATTTGTTTAAGGATGAAATGCAATGCTTAGGTTTAATTTAATTCCCAAGGTCCATTGTAAACTTGGCCATAACCTTGATGTGAACCTCGGGTGGAACCTCAATTGATACTTCAACTTCTGTAATTGGGGACAACCCAAGTAATTCCTCCATAAATACATTAGGAAATTCCCTCATTATTGGGATACTCCAATCTCCATTCCTTTCCTAATTTTCTAATATGAGCCAAATAGGCAAGACACCCATTTCGGATAAGTTTCTTAACTGTCATGACCGAAATCATGCAAGTGAGTATCACTTTTCTTTCTCCTCTAAACATCACTTGCTCTCCCCCTTTAGTTGGATAGCCAACATTTTAGTGAAACAATCCATTTACACTCGATGTATGCTCAACCAATCCATACCCAAGATCAAATCAAAACCATGTAAGTTTAGAGGCATTAAATCTATCATCAACTCACATCCCCCAATATAAAGTCTAACCCCCTTATATGTATTTTCTATATCTACGTTCCCTCTTAAGTGTACTAACATTCACTCTCACTTCTATTTTACTAAGCAAAACATGCAAGTTATTTACAATTCGCCAAGATATAAAAGAATGACTAGCTCTAGGATCAAAGAAAGTATAAACATGCATTGATTATAACTGTAATATACCTGCTATAATATCATGTACAACTCTCACATCCTTCTGTGTCATATGGTATACTTTGTCTTGGGTCATTTCCTCTTAAAACCTAAGTTGGCCCTGATCAGCATTCGCCCCTAATAGAGCAGGTCTTACTGGTCTATTAACTATTATAGAGTATTATTGACTAGGTAGCTGTCCTTTGGCTCTGAAGTACCCTTAGTAGTATGATGGGGACAATCCTTCATCTTATGACCTGACTCTCCATAATAATAACATCTTATGCCTAGGAACTGACAGGCTTTCCATCTATATCTCTCTCCGCGGCATATATAACACCTCTTAAGCAAAGTTGTGCAGTCTTAAGGATGCCTCTAATTGCATCTGTTATATAATGGATACATAGATCTTTTTTGCTCGGCAGGCCTTTTTATTGTACTTACCCCTTAACGGACCTAACCGCTAGAGAATCCTTTACCACCAGTTTGCATGGACCCCCTAAACTCCCTCTATAATAAAGTTTCCTCCTTTCCCTGAAAAATATCCAAATGATTGCCCACCTTTTTATTTTTTCAAAAAAGGAGGTCTACTGGTAGAAAACACAAATTCCCTTCTTGTAGACCCTGTTATTTGTCCCTGTTTAGCTCCTTGACTCTTATTATCCCTTATCACCCTCTTCATAGCTTGGGCAACTTGTACTGATCCTCATACTATATGAAACAACATAACTATCAACATCATCTTCAGTTCCAGTCTGAGCCCATCATGAAATCTCTCTATTTGAGGACGTTATGAAGAAAGATGTTCTGAAGCAAAGATGAATAAATCTTGGAATCTCCTCTCTTATTCTAACATGGTCATATCCCGTTGTCTCAAATCCAAAAACTCATACTCCTTATCCTTCTGATGCTGCTAAGAATAATAACAATCCTCAAACTCTTATTTGAAATCTTTAACATTAATACTTCTTCCAATCTCTTTTCCCTAATCGTTTCCTACCAAGAATTGGCACTCTCTGCCAATAATTGGGTAGCACAATCAACCCAAAGTTTTTAAGGTATTGACATCTAATTCAACATTTTTTCCATTTTTCTCACCCAATATCCAGCAACTTTGAAATCTTTTTCCCCTGAATATGTAATACATCCCATTTCCCTTATTCCTTTTACCTAGTGTACCAAGGTGAACATTTTCTCTATTTTAGGTGCAACACTAAATGCTCCAGCTACCCCTGCTGCTATTGCTTTAATCAAATGCTCCAAGAAGAAAAGGTTAGAATAAGGTGCTAGTACGACAACCGATGCCATTGGTAGGGGTCCATCTGGCTTCCCCTATTCATGAGTCATCCCATACATAGCTACCTTTGCTTGACAAGAATTAGCATCCTCCTGATATCCTATCACTTCACCCTTTTCAGAGTGTACCAATACTGCAAACATGTTGGAAGCGATATTTGCCAATAGATTTTCCTCCCCCACTATCATCTTCACGGAGTATGACATGCTCCCTTCCTTGAGACAAAGACCGTTTAGTCTTGCTCCTTGTTTGGTATGAACCATCTTGACACATTTTCAATTTCATATTAGTATCTCATTCCATGAAACATTTTAGCAATGCTTTGATACCAAATGTAACATTCCCAATTATTATCAAGAATATTTACAAGCAATTGTTTTTTTTTTTAATGTATACTTAAGTAAATACTTCCATGATATTTGAGAAAAAAGAAATTCATATTCACAAATTTCACCAAAATTTCAAATGAAATTTCGACAAATTTTCCCTTTATGACTAGTTAAGTTGACATGGAGTTTATGTATCATAGTAGGATGCACAGAAAATGAGATATTTATAGAGATGCATCTCATGTTTGCAAATGAGGAGTGTATGATTTGGTTCATGAATATCACAAGTCGGGTCATTATTCCAGATCTCGAACAGGTTCCACCATATGGATACATGTAGTATGAGTAACATGCCCAATGAATTCAAAATCTTGTAAGTAATCAAATATTTTCATAATTATGAAATATTAAATGTTGGGTTTTATGTATTGATCTTTTAATTTAACTTTAATGTTTTATTAATATTAGATTAGTTTCATACTATGGGAAGTTGAGATGCCGCATCTTATCTTCGTAATACTAGTAAAGAAAGCAAAGTTCACATTGTCGCGTCATGATGGTTAAATGTTTGCCTCACTAGACTCGATATCTTTGGAAAGCAGTTGACTCTTAATGGTGCCATAGCAAAAGACAAGACCACTTAGGTAGGTGTATGAGCTGGATCCAGTCATGCTACTAATAAACCTGAATAATCTAGTAGATGACATAAATGTAGATAGATAAATGATTTATGTTTTTATATTTTAAAATTACTTGAATATCAGATATGATGAATTATTTTTTATTCTTTTAATATATATATGTGTGTGTGTTTTTTTTTTTTTAATTTTTATTATTTTTTGCATTCATGTGGTTATTTGTGGTTATGAAATGTGAGAATTTGTTGAATTTGGTTAGAAATTGTTGATTGAGGTTATTGTGGTTTTTTTGCAAGCCTTTTTAAGTGGGATGAAATTTTGGATATAATTCATATATAGGAAAAATTTGTTCAAATTTTATTAAAATTATAAATTTTTTAACTCTCTAAAATTATAAAATAAATTAAATTTCAAGTTAGCAAAAACTATAATTTTATAAATCTTTTCAGGTTAAAAACATAAAAATTTCCCAAAACTAGACCATAACCAAAATGGTCGTACATTTTTCTGAAACAATCAGATTATTTTAGCTATTATCCAACTATTTTTCTAAAATATTTAGTCATTTTTCAAAACAATATGCTAATAAATGTTGCAATTATAAACTTACACTTTAATTATAATTTTGTTGCATGTCACAATAATAATATCTAAGGAAAGTATCAGTCTTAAAAGACGATACTATTAAAATGTTATGCTTATAAAATATAATAATCCTTAAACTTTATTATTTCACTAAAGTTTGATATCCTGTATTATTTAGTTTTTTTCCTTGCTAATTAGACAATTTATCATAGCTTTGAAATCTGTTTTGGCCTGTTGAGTCAACTTGGAATCGGGTTGATCAGGAGGTTAAACTGGACTAGATTAAAAAAAAAATAGAAGTAAAAAAAACCTTATACGATCTAGTAACCCGGTTAATCTGGCAAGACTTAGTTGTAATCTATTAATTTTTACTTTTTTTTACACTAAAATAATATTATTTTAATTAAAAAAAATTTAACCAAATAATCCGATTAAAATCTGAAATTCAGGTCTTGAACCAGACCGATCTAAAAACTACGTAATTTGTCCTATAATTTTGGTTCCCCCGAAGACCGGACTCGGGACAACATGAGCAACATTCGAAAAAAGAACGTGCCAAGTTTCTTCTTTCTTTCGGTACCTTCGAAACCACGGGAAGAAACAATAAATAATCAATAAAAAGAGAATAACAGAGAGTCAAGAACCACCTCTCTCTCTCTCTCTCTCTCTCTCTCTGTTGATTTAAATTCCTCAAATTCAGTTCTCCCTGTAAGCTGCCTCTCTCTATCACTCTCTTTTTTGTTTTTTTTTTGTTTTTTTTTTTTCCTGTTTCTCTTCTTCTTCTTGACTGATTTTGCTCAAAATTTAGTGGCGGGAACCTGATTTTGGTGCATTGTTAGTTTTTTTGGTTGTGCAAATGGTTTTTTCCTGTTTTGTTCCGGGCAGTGAAATAAGAGAAAATAAATCATTTTATAGTTTTTAAATAGATATTGGCAAATGAGTTCTTTTTTTTATTCTTAAAAAAAATACTAAAGTGAAAGTGAAGGTGCACAAATTCTAGGGTTTCTTCTGTCTTAGTATGGTGGGTTCTATTTATTGCAAAACAAGCGTGATTGTAATGTTTTGGATCAATACGACAATTTTTTTTTTTTCCTGTTATGCATTTGTTAGAATTGAGTGACCTAATGTGCCCTCTCGTTTCTAGGGTTTCTATGTGAAAAAAACTTATTGTTTTGGACAGTTTAGTTATAATTGGACATGAAAGGAGCTTACTTTAAGGGGAATGTGTTAAAAAATGTTAACTTTTACTGTATCTTGAATTTATTTGATCTGGGTTTTCAATTTTTTGTATTATGAGAATGAAAAATGTGATTCAAAGAATGTATTGTGATTCAAAGAATGTACTTCAGTTTATTATCTTTAGCTCTTGATTGGTTAACAATCTTTCATGTTGCAATAATTTGACATTATTTTGTGTTATTGTGTGGGTGGTAGCTTATGGTGTGTTTTTGTGCAGTTACTGAAGTTTTGACATTGGGACATAGCGAGATTTTGTGGTTTCTGATCTGGGTGGGTTCCAACAATGCCATTATTAAAGAAAAAGCCGTTTACTTTGCTGGAACCTCCTAAGGATTTGGAGCCCAATGAGCTTGTATACCAAGTTCGGTTCACAAAAGAGATGTTCCGAGATTATGAGTATCCTTCTTTCAAAATTCTGGAAAGTTATTGTATGAAATTTTTAATTGGATTTGTATTATGAGTTATTTCATTTGTACCTAATAGGCCCTAGAAAACTCTGTTTAGTGGAGGTCTTCTTTGGGATATTGGATAATAGAATCCACATCTTTGTTATTTTAGTTTTCTTGCTTCTTTTCTGCAGCCAAATGGACACTGCTAGTAGTTTGTTTTCCTTAGTTTGGATTAGGGTATCCTTGAACAAGATAAAGGGTCAAAAGAGATATTCCAAGGTTATGAGTTTCTTTAGTTTGAATTCTTATGGCTGAATGAATTATTTCGATTTGGTAGGCTAACCCATTTTCTCTAATCTAGTATCTAGAAGAACTACTCGTTCTAATGGAAGCAAGAAAACTCTGTTTGGTGGAGGCCTTTTAGGTATTGGCATCTTTTATGATTTAAGACGTGTTGCCAGTTGGTTTTTTTTTTTTCCTTAGCTTGAATCAGAGTATATTTGAACCGGATAAACTTGTATCGCCAAAGATTTTGGACATGTAAAGTTAGTGGAAAAGGTAACTTGACTTATGAAGAGGCATTAGTTTCTGAAAAACATGCAGCTGAGAAGGTTCCAGAGATACCCAAAGAGCTCATGACCCCTGCACTGCGCACCATTCAGTTTAGTAAGAACTAACTATCTGATGTATTAATATGGATTTTTTTTATTTTTTTTTACTTCGATTGATCTGTTCTTTTGCCTCTTTGTCCTTTGTATCTGCTGCACAATAATTGATTAATTTGCTGATGCTCATACAATATGGATTTCTTTTGGACCTCCAAATGCTCCATGTTGAATATTTGGCACATGATTTACTTTACAATTATGCCTTTTCTTGATCTGTGTGAAAATGGATATATAGGTTGACATGTTTGACATAATGGAGACATAGATACGTGTTGATATGCATCAGCTGATATTCATATAATTTTCTTTATTTGTACAATTTTATGTTCAACAATGTTTTAGAATCCTATTTGCAGATTATATGTTTGAATCTTTTATGCTTGTTGAAAGTCTGTGTGACTTTCATATGTTGAAAGGCTAGTGTTGCAGACCCAAGGGAAAACGGTTGCAATTGCAATCCATGATGTAACATAATCCATTATTTCAAAGCTCTAGTTTGGCAGTTTACCTGCTTCAAAACTCTAAACCTTGCCAAAAGAATGTGGACACATTGGACAGCATGTCAGTAACATGATGTATAATTTTTTCTTATTTTAATTAATTTTCTGCAATGCCAACATTTCATATACCATTTAAGGTTCAATGCATAAACTTTTCTCTTCTCAAATAGTTCAACTTTTAAGGGAAAACTTGGGCATCTTGACTTGGAAAGAGCCCTTATTATCATGTCATGACATCTCAGAGGTCAAGAAGGGTTAGATGGTGATTCTTCTCATTACAATGCGAGGGTGGATGCTGGTGCTGGAGACTTTTAAGTATTCATACTAGTTTTGAAAATACCTTAAATTTCACATATCTGATAGCACAATGCAGCATTGTTGGCACATTTTATTTTTGCATGTTGCAAAGCAGGCCTCCAAGTTGCATATAGTAGCCTGCATAGCAGGTATCTTTACTAGATTTATGGAGATGAGGTTTAGGCATATTTTAACTCATCTCCTCGAATGTACAAGTGGATTGGGTCAATATGTAGGTTGCCTTTAGTAGCGTGTAATTGAATAAGCCAATAGCTACATTGATCAGAGTACTTGAGGAAGTTGACAATTTTGGTCTTCATTTGCTATATTTGTCCATCTGAACCCAAATGGTGTGACCTGAAATTTGATGTTTTCAAATTGTTGTTGCAGTATCCTGGGATATTTAAAGTTGTAGCCTTCATATTCTTGAATGATTATGACCGATCCAGTCCTACTAATTTATCCCATATTCCTGAACTGGGAATTGCTGATGCCTGAACTTGCACTTCTCTTTTTGAATGCTCTCTACTCCACTTTTCACGGAGTAGAGTAAGAGCTAGTCAATGTGGAACATATTATTCTAACTGATGGTACACTGTTGGCATGGATTAAGTCTTCTCCTAAACAAGCTATTCCACACTGAATTGCAAGACTAGTCATAGAGCGTCTTAAAAGATCATCCATCATCATAGTTGATACTATGCTAGTATTTTCATAATGTTACTTGATATAATGTGACAGTAACCTTTGATTCCATTACATCATTCCCTTGGTGCATATAACATGTGTTTGCAGATGATGATACTTATTTGATATTCTTTACTGTTGCCAATGAACTAACCTCTTTGCTCAAGTCATCAAATTGCTAGAAGTAAAAAAATACACATTATAGAAAGCATGCTGCTCGCTCCATGGCCTGCCCAACCCCTTTTAAATGAAATAAGGAAATAGTTGTCTGCATAAAGTTCATTCTATGAATGCTTGGCTAAGGATAAGCTTTTTGGTGAGATATGCAATTACTAATCTGTTTTCATATGCACTTATATCATTGTACTGTACACATCAACAAACTTAGAATTCTTATATGAGTTATTGTTACTCTCAATTATAATCTTGTTCCTTCCTTTCAAAGTAGGTGGTTTGTCACTTTTCAATCTATTGGCGCAATAAAACAAATTTGAAATGGAAGTTTTTCATTGAATATGATCTGAATTGCATGTAAGAGAAAATCAAAAAGTGGTATGCATGCTTATTGTTTATTGTAAATCCAAATATTGGCTTTGGGCCTCTCTGAATGCCTGTTCAGCTTTTACTTTTATCCACATAATCTATGTTTCTGTATTCACGGGCCAATTGTTTCTCAGGTATGCTTTCATTAAAAGATCTTGCACACACGATTGCAGCAAAGTTGCAGGAACATCTGTTTGTAGGGGCAGAATTGCATGGAAAGAGAAAGAAAGGTGATCTCTGCCCTTGCAAGATATTAAAGGTTTTGGAGGACATTACTGTTAAAACAAAATATGAGGTAGCATGGCTTGATAGAAATAAAAAAGTTACAGAAACTGCAGTAGTGAACCGAGATGATCTGATATGGAAGAAATCCCCTTTCAGTAGGAACAGTTTGAAGCCTTTTATTCGGAAATCTACACGCCAAAGTTTTCCTTGGGTGCTTCACGATAAACTGGCAGAAAAATATCGAATATCAAGGGATCTACCGCAAGATCTAAAAGGCAAAGTGTTCATTCAGGATGGAGTAGTTTATAATAAAAGAAAGAAAGATGCAATGGTAAATATACTGTAACATTTGTTTGGTCTTTCGAGTTCATCACATATCATATTGGCTTATATGTATCATGTCCAGGAGGTAAAAGACTCTGGAAAACTTAAGAAGAAAAAAGTAGAAGCCGAGGAAGCTGAGGCCTCCAATAAAGGTAGGTTAAAAATATAGAAGCAACCTAATTCTTTTTTAAATTTAGCCTGACTTTTATTTATTCTACGATATGCTATTTATATTTTTTAAGCATTTTTTATATATATTTTTTCTCTTTTATAGAGGGTAGGAAACTTGAGCAGAAATCTTGCTGTTAAAATTCCCTTAAGGTCATGCATATCAAATAAATCCTCACTTGACCATTTCTCTTATTGCTGAATTTTAACTTGCAGAAGATAATCATCAAAAGGAAGAGCCTATCAAGTATCCAATTGATGATCTTTTGGTGCAGCCTGAAACAGATGATCCAGTCTTTACAGTCCGCCCTTTGCCTTCTAGGGACTTTAATGTTCCAATGGATGGTGTTGGGGATCTTCTAATGGTTTGGGATTTTTTATCCTCCTTTAGTAAGCTGTTGCACTTGTGGCCGTTCTCTCTTGAAGATTTTGAAAATGCCATTTGCTGTAAGGGTAGCAATGTGAATCTCATTGTAGAAACACATTCTTCTCTTATTCGGTTACTAAAAAGTGAGAAAGATGAATGTTTTTTAGCTGTTCAGAAAAGAACCCGGGCATTGAAGGTAAAGTGCAGCAATTCCCTTGCTATTCTGGAAATTAATTCTGTTTAAAACTGGATTTCCTCATTAGCTACAAAATTTTGTTTCTCCCTGCTCTTCTGTGGAGCTTCTCTGTACCATGCCTTCATTGTGCTAGCTGTTGATGACCTCTGTTTTTTGTGTTTTTTTTTTTTTTTCTTTTCTTCTAACAGATAACATTAACTAATTGGACAGACTATCTGTGTGATTTCTTAGAGATCATCAACATTGGTGATTTATCCACTCACATAACAACAATTAAGCGGGGGCACTATGGCCTTCTTGATGCTCAAGTCAAATTAGGAATCTTAAGAGAATTGGTTAATCAAGTCCTTGAAACAGATATCGCAAGGGAGAAGTTGGCTGGGTATGTTGAAGAGCGGCAGGTACTCTTATCAATGAAGAGGGGGGAAGCACTGGAGGAGGGCAGGAAAAAAAGAGAAGAAAAGGAATGGTTGAAGGCCAAGTCTGCTGATAATGGAGCAACGAATGGGCATGGTGTGGATAGCACAGGAAACAATCAACCTGTGTTGTCAAATGGGAATCACATTGGTCAGAACGGGCAGATTGCAAAAAACAAGGGAGAAGCCTTTTCAACCAGACCAAACCATGCATCAAACAACAGGTTGCAATTTTTTTCTTTTTTGCGTGTCAGTGCACAAGCTCACACACTTGTACATGGAAATGGACACAAGAATAATTGTAAACATGGCTAATGGTTATTACAATTTGGACCGTGACAGTAGGCATTTGGAGATTGAATCAAAGAAAACAGGCAAGAAGAAGAATATGGGTGTGGAAAGCCAAGCAGAAAAGAGGATAGATTTAACCAAAAAAGAAGCATTGCTACTGCTGAGGGATGAAAAAATTGCTGCATCAACATGGAGCATCAAAGAGCAAAGGGTTATTTATCTTTTACTGTCCTTGTCCCTTGTGTATGTCTGCATGTGTTTCTGCTTGCTTATATTGCCGTGCTCATTTTTTTTGGTTTGACATTGTATGATACCACAGAGAGCATATTTTGAACGTGAGCTAGAGAAACGAATCCTGCACACCAACCCTCTGGGTAAAGACCGAGATTATAATAGGTATTGGTGGTTCAAGCGTGATGGTAGGGTTTTTGTTGAGAGTTCCGACTCCAAGCTTTGGGGCTATTATTGTTGCAAGGAAGAGGTAGCGGCTCTGAATAACTTTTATCCATCCACTCTTCTTTTTGTTTCTTTTCTCTCATTTGAATGAATCAGACTAGACACTTTTGAACAGATTGATGCATTGATGGGCTCATTGAACCCCAAGGGAGAGAGAGAGAGGGCTCTTCAAAAGCAGGTGGAGAAATTCTATAGTAGAATTTGGTGAGTGATCGTTGAATCCGTTTAGAACAATCTTTGTTTTTATCTGGAAAATGGTCCCTAGTTAAAACCTATGATCACTCGTTATTGAATGGTCCAACAGTCCCTGCTGCAGCTCTTCAACTAATTGTCATAGAATATTAGCTGATATTTAGTCACTTGCATAAGAATGGTGCTGTATCCAATTTGCAACAGAACAAAAATAGCCTGCGACTTTTCTTTTCTTTTTGAATTCAAACCCTTGAATTACATGCCATGGAATGAAATAGCTTTTTAGACCCTTACTGCCAATGTTGTGTAAGGCTTAGGACTTTTTGTTCTTTAATGTTGAAGAAATTAGCTTGCTAACAGCACTGCCATGCAATTTTTTTTTTCTTCATTTGTGCCTAACCTATTAACTTTTTTTCAAATCCTATTACCAGCTTGGAACTTCAGAAAAGATCAAAAGATTTGGCTACCAAAATTGCATTGGAGGAAGCTGTGCATAGGAGATCTACACGTGTCCGTGCTCTACCAAGAGAGAATCTTGCTAATGCTTTTCTCAATTATGTTAACAGGTGGAAAGAAGACTGACACAGTTTTATTATTATATTCAAAGGCTCAATCTCTGGTCGAGTTTAGCTTAGGTCCTATACAAATATTTTAAGGTCGGAATGTGGGATGTGTGAGAATATGAGATTTTTACTTTGTCGGCAATTCATTATTTTGTTGGTCGAAATCTTGAGGTGATGAGTGAGGTAGGAGTAATGACAGGGACAGGGGCAGTGGCCATCAAGAGAACATGATGGGAGAGTATTTTTTTGTCCACTCCCTCTTAACATTTGACAATCTTGTATCGACAATAGCCTCAATTTTTATAAATGGCATGCTTTACCATTTTAAGATTGTTGTTTCTCTATTTATTGTTTTATGTTTTATATTTAAATATTTTTGTTATTTTCTCTGGGAGTTGTAGTGTATCTTTTTTTTTTTTTTTTTTTTTTGATAATTTACATTTTAGTGTCAAAAGCAAGTGGCCATTGACAACTTCTGAAAGTAGCGTACCAGAGAGCAACTAGTCTCAACAGCTTCATGCCATACATTTTATGATCTCAAATTTGTGCATGTAGAGTTTAGATTCCATTTATTTTTAAGATAAAGTTCTAAAATTTCTTTGGGTTTTTAGCTCTTTTTAATATGCATCCTAATATATTCTTGAACTTGTTTAGTTGATTTAAAATCTGAAAGTTTCTTTAATTTTTCATCTGAAAATCAAGTGTCATTTAGTAGACTTATCTCAAATGATCTGTTTAGAAAAACAAATTAAATGAACTATTTAATATTGTTTTACAAAAATTAATTCAAAATGTAATTGAATATTTGTATTTTCTTTAGGTTGTTTCCATTAGATTATAGAAATAACGATGGCAAGGGAGGAAGTTTCTATATGAACAGAGAGCTTGTTTAAGGCTCCTCTCTTTGCCCTTTAGTCTCTATTTAACAGGCGAATTAAGGAGTTTAAATTCAATATTCCAAGATTGGTTGCTCTTCAACATAGGTAATTTCTTTAAGTAATTGAAACTAAAAACAGATCTTCCAAGAGATGAGATTGTGGACTTGTTAAAAGAAGACCTAGTTTTCCTTCTATATACTGACTTTTTGCCTATACAACAACGTTCCCAACTTTCCAAGTTAACTGACCTATGTGGCAAGCAGTCATGGTCGTACACGTTGCTCCTTTTTGTCATAAGGCAATTTCTAAAACAATGACCATTAACTTGCAAAAGAAAAGATTGAACGAGAGAGAATGAAAACTAGAGAAGTTTGATCTTCTCCTTTAGAGGCGGATCCACTATGGATCTATTATAATATCCCTCTTCTTTAAAACACCTTGCCCTCAAGGTAAGGGTAAGCCTTCTTAAGCCTCGATCCCTCCACCTACATTGCATCCTCTTGTCCTTGACCTTCCAACCTAACGAAAATTTCTTTCTTAGACTTTCGTTTATATCTCAATTCCCTGCTTCCTAAGACTTCGATAGGTTTTGGGTTGAGTTTTTCTTCCAAGCCAAAAGGAGGCAACTTAGGTTCCAGATGTTCCTTCGAACCAATCATCTTCTTCAACAATGTTTTTACTTCATTAGAAATCCTAGTGTTTCCTTAACGTTTTTTCTATTTATGTCCAGAAAATATCGCATAGCCTGCAGCGTAGCGTTAGTCATCGATATCGGTTTACTCAAGTCACTCTTTTTATATCTTTTTTTTTTTGAAATTTTCAACTTTCAATATTTAATTCATTGTAATTGGGTTTTACATATAAAAAAATTACATGTGTTTCATAATTTTATTACGATCTATACTCTAAATCACGAGTTTTATAGGGTGACAATTAATGGTAAGTCTGGTTCGATCCAATGTTCTGTCATCTCAATACTTTGATATATATATATATATATATATATATCATCTCATGTGTCAGCATTTAAGTACTTAAAAGTGTTTTGACCAAAATAAATCAAATCTTTGAATTCCTAATGCCTTTAATTTTTATTTTTTTAAGTTGAAAAGATAATAATCTGGCTTGTGGCATAACATAAGTCAAAAAAACTAGTTGAAAACTATTCATTAAATGAAAAAACTAAAATATATGTGAAAAGTATTGTTTATAATTTTGTGATTTAAAATATATTGGAATAGTAAAACCATGATTTTGCCCATTTGAAGAAAATCCAATGGCCTTGCATTAGAGGTTATTATTGTCTTTTCATATGGTCCATTAGGCATTATGAAATTGATTGAGGGTAGTTTGGTCTTTTTAATTTTTGACACAATGTAATTAATTAATTTCCCTCAAAAAAAAAAAAAAAACTAACTTAGGTTTAGGAGCTTTTTCGAAATTCCACTTTGAATAGTACACTAAAATGACTTTATTACCTTTAAAATCAAAATTTTTTTTCCTTACATCTAGCAGCTTATTGATATTTTAATAAATAAATAAAAAGTGGTTTGCGTGTGTGTTAAACACGTCAACGAGTAAGCTACATCATTATGTTTGAGTAGCGTGTGTGGAGGTTTACAATGGCCAAAACCAGCCTTGATGTTTTCTAATTTGTCACGATGGGGAACTACCTCCCTAGACGGCAAGTGCCGTGAAATTCCCTTTGGTTTGGTGTTACTATGTTTTTTTTTTTTTCTATCTCCTTCTCGATTTCCACACCTCGCCTTTTAGAATTTCACAACAGTCCTTCAATTTGTTTTTCCTTCATATTTGATCATTATTCTTTCAATTGATATTTTTTTATTTGAATTATTTTCTAGAATTAATATTTATTTTCAATTTCATCCTCCTTTAATTTTTAATCTATCAAATTTGGTTTATATTCTTTTGGTTGCTATTTATATTATTTGAGATTATTTTTAAAATTGATGTTTTTTCTTTTACAATTTCATCCTCCATTTTTAATTGCTACTTTTTACTTTGACAAAGTTTTTGAATTGATATTTTTTTTTCTAATTTCATCCATCAATATTAATTTGGGCTTATTGATTGGGTCCGGGTCTAGGATTTAATGGGTTATGAATTTGAAAGATTAACCCATGTTTAGGAGATTCACTCGGATTTATTTTTTCTATTTTTTAAGCTCATTTGTTTTCTAATTTTATCCTTTAATATTTAATTTAATTAGACATTGGGCTCTAATATTTGGTATTTTTTTATATGTCATTCTTTGTTAAATTTATCTTTTTGAAAAAGAGATTTTGTTTTTTAGTTAAATTAAATTAATTACTTAAATATATATATAATATTCTTACCTCATGATATTTTGTTTAATTTACTTTCAAATTTAACAGGTTGTAATAAGAGATTAACCTGGGTTTATATGACTTCACTCGAGTTTATTTTTTTTTCTTTTTAAAATTTTTTTAGTTTTATCCTTCAAAATTTAACTTAATTGAATATTGAGCTCTATTATTATTTTTTATTTGTTTTTTATAGGATTTTTCACTAATTTTAAAAATAACATGGGTTATATCGTGTCTTTTTATTTGTTTTTTTTAATTAAATTAAATTGATTGCTTAAATATAAGCATGATATGCTTACTTCATGATATTTTGTTTGGTTTGCTTTCCTGGTTGTTGCTCAGGCGGTGCATGCAACCTCTTTCGTTGCCGTTATATAGCTTTAACACTGACATTGAGCTCTTTTTGATACAAGGCTTGTGTCCACGACAAATCAACAATGAATATCTAACATATTTTTTTTTTAGTATGATATTAATGACTTAATATTTTAAAAGTGTTTCTCTAATATGCATTAAATTTATTACTTCTTAGTATCTTTACATTTTTTAAATGAAAAAAAAAAAATCAACTCATGTATATTGCTGTTAACAATCTAGGTGTTTGGGAGTGTGGTGGTGGTTGTTTTTTAAAGTAATTTTCACTCGAAAATGCATCAACATAAATTTTTTTTTTTAAAAAAATATTTTTGACATCAGCACATCAAAGTGATCTAAAAACACCAAAAAAAATTAATTTGAAGAAAAAAAATAAAATTTTAATTTTTTTAAAAAACGTTTTTAAAACATAAAAACAAATAGGCACATCTAATTCTTCTCTTAAGAATTAAGAATCAGATAACTAACGTAATTTATATTCTATTAAAAAATATATATATATTATATATCTTCTTTTTTAGTAGGGACATATATATATATTGAAAGTAAGTAAGACCATGAAATGAAGCTCTCATTCACATCGTATATGATAGTGGTTGATATAAAGCCATTTTAGGATCTTCCCTATTCAAGATTTGTTCTCTGCTATAGCGGTGATGAAACTTCATTATCATTTCGTGCACCAGCAGTTTCAGGTGGTATATCCCAAGCGCCGGTGCCTGGTTGTTTGAATTGTCTTTTTTTCGCAGGTTATTACGAGAATTAAGAAGGGAGATCCGACCATCTTGGCAAATGCAATAGAATCTGATTTCATGACTGTACTCAAGAAGCATTTGGTAAGAACTAGATGCACAATCCAGTCTTGTACGTTAAGAATACAGTCTTTTCTACTTTTTTCTGTCAAACTTTTGATAAAATTTAGGTAACACTTTCATGTACTTAAAGTTTCATGGTACCCAAGAATGACCATCAATCCTTACTCTCAGATGCGCTTCAAAAGAGAGAACATTACAGAGGGAATCACAGTTTTTGCCAGCCGTGATGAATGCCCACTAAAACTGAAGATAACATGGATTATATTGAAGATGTGACTGAATGAGGCTTGTGGCATGACAACAAGCAAAAGAGCTACAGCATTCCAGTGACTGAAGCTATCAAGATTTATGATTTACAATTGCTAGATAGATTCTCAATACATAGAAGCCTCTTATTCTAGGTGTGCAGTTGGCACATAAGTGAAAGAAAACAACTACATTATCTCAACCACAGCTCGACTCAGAATTTTTCCCTGGTTAAGGTCCCGGAATGCTTTGCTTGCTTCCTCAAAACCATATTTCCTTGTAACAGCATCAGTAAGGTTGAATATACCTGATTCTGCAAGCTTGACCAATTTGGGAAGATCCTGTCTTGCCCTTCCTCCATAAGAGCCAATAATTTGAATCTGTTCCGTGGGATAAGAGGGAGTCAAAAGTTTTTCCATATGGGACCTTGTAGCAAACCAGCTGCAAACTATACTTAAAGATCGCTAAATATTTAAAAACAGAAATTCCAGATAAAATGAGTGAAGGACACCTTTCAGAATCATACATGCTGCTAAGTACCACAGATTAACTAAATTAACATTCTATTCTACTTGCAGAACATTTTCTTCATCCATCTTAATAGGGAAAAACCTAATTAAAAGCATACGTACATTGACAGAAATGAAATGGTTCTATTGAAAAAGTTTTCCTGTGAGACATTGTAACGAAACCAAAAATTCATGAGTGGAAATATGATAATTTTCCATAAATACACACCTTTCGACGGACCATATGATTAATATCTATCTCCCCCACAGCACCAGCCTGTGAAAGTCCAATCATCACAGCTTTTCCTCCATCTCTAACACTCTGTGTGCACTGCGAAAATGTCAGTGGTTTGCCCAAGGCTTCCACAGCAATGTCCACACCTCTTCCTCCAGTTATTTCCTGGAAAAAATAAGCAAATATCATAATTTAATTTCAATCTATTTACAATGCATGACCGGAAGCGCAACACAATCAGAAGACTGAGTTCTTGAACACCACAATTTGGCAAAGGTAAAAATGCAAACAAAAATTATGGCTGGTTCAAAGCAAATCAAACTAAACAGTCCATTGGCCTTACGAAGAAAACATAACAAGTTCTAAACTTTCCATTCTTTTAGAGCCCGAGGCTATTTCATGTCACATTCATGGCACAAAAATTGGGAAGAAAAATAAACTGGGGAAGACGCTGAACTGCAGATCAAGTTCCCTTCATGGATACATGAGCTCCCTCACTCACTTTATATCTTTTTACTCACCACTAAAACTGCAAAAAAGCTTTGGCAAATGGCACTTTCATCATGATCTGGGAACTTTGGCAACTCATTCAGCAACTAAAAACTAAAGGATATGATACACACCTTAATCCTTTTGATAGGATCTTCTTTTGTTGAATTTATAGTGGCGGTGGCACCAAATGTCTTAGCTTTCTGTAGTTTTTCATCCTGAACATCCACGGCAATAATATCAGAGGCACCAAATGCCCTTGCTATCTGCAAACAACTGAAGCATTTTGTCTTGGTCATTTGTTATGCAGGAAATCACTAAAATAGAGTAACACAGCACCATGAGTGACCATGGCTTCAATTTTGACAAAAGAAATCTTTCAGATTTACATCAACGGTTTGAATCTCTGCTGATGTTTTATTCTTATGACAATTGACATGGTGATGCTATGTTATTCATTTTCATGGGTTCACTTGTTCAATGAGCAAAGTCACATATTGAGCCCCCCCTACAAGCCATTAACTTTGGGGATCTTGCATTGTTTGTCTCTTCATGAAAGTTACAATCTAGAAGTGTAGAATTGTGTGTGTGTAACTACAAGCACTGTTCAGGAAAGCCCAATGCAACCCTTTTTGGGACCCAAAATATAAAACAAATAAACAAAACAAAACAACTTTATGTTGTATGAGAAGTTTTAAAGCGTGCATGTAAAGATTTATAGGCCATCACTATGAACTGATTTTGCATATTGTTCCTTCCTTGAACAACTGGAATAAAATTAGCTGACATATCGCTTTATGATAGGTCACAAGCTGCTTGTCACTAACATCAAATGACTCTGCAAGTTGGTTGGAAGCATCTTTTTCATGGTTAGTTATGTCTTCTGCCACACTTTATCACATTTATAAATGCATAAATCCACACATGTGACACACATGAGTGAAAATATAGGACCTATAATATATGTATGCATGTCTCTCTATGTAATGAATGAATGTGCATACACAAACATGTAAAATGTGGAAGCAGTGTATGGGGTACTGAAAGCTATCTAATCAATATAAAACATTTTCAGTTACCTTGACCCTACACCCCCAACTCCAATCACAGCAACAGAATCCCCAGGACGCACTTCAGCTGCATGAGCCATAGCACCATAAGCAGTGAATACCGCACACCCTAAAATTGCAGACTCAGCATATGGCAACGAGTCTGGTAATATAGTCAATGCGTGTGCTGGAACAACACAGTATTCAGCAAGGCCTCCCATGCTATACATGAAAACCGGCTTTCCTACATGATATAACATTCATTTAGTGATCCAGTAATAATGATTACATTCCAGAAGCAATAGAGAGATTCTTCCCCAAAGGCCTTATTCAGTTTCTATCTCCTATAGAGAATTCAACAATCTTCTATCTGTGTTCCTGCCCCTGTCCTAAATCACTTTGATGCCCAATAATCTTGAGCTTGAATTAATGGAAGGTATATTTTACTTATCAAAAAGGGAAAAAAATGTTTCCTCGGCATAAACTAAATGATGACTTAATTGTGGAGTTTGCATATCGTAGGGGATGTGAAAGTTGTATTGGGAGCATTACAACAAGTTGCAAGCTTTTCCTTTCAAGAAAAATAACAATTTGGGAACTTTAATGAAAAGAACGTAAAATTAAAACAAAAGTTCATTACCACTGTTACGGAGGAATAGTCGAGTTTCACCATCGTAAAGAGTTCCTTTTGCTCGATTATAAGCGAAAAAATCCTCACATAAATCATCATGGCCCTGATTCCCAACTCAGAAATTTATCACATCAGTATCTTCTTAGCCAAATGTTATACGTTTTTGCTACTTTCCAATAGCCCTTGATATGACATCAAATAACGATAACAAAACGAAGCTACACACGCAACTATAACATTACATCTCAAAGTAATCTCACCTTAGAACAGTAGAAACAGTTACCACAAGGCATGATAAAAGCTCCAACAACATGAGAACCAACTGGAAATCTGAGAAAACAAAAAAGGAAAAAAAATCATAATTCACATTACTACATCTCCCTGCATGATAAAGAACCCATTTCCACGTAAAATATACAATCCTTTCCAAATAATTCCAAAAGAATCACACAAAATCATTAAGAAAGCAGACTTCATTTCACCTGACACTATTTACATATCTAATCCATGTACCTTTCCACAATTTTTCTATCTGTCAGCTCCGCATGTTCCACAACTTCCCCGGTGATCTCGTGACCAATAGCACAAGGACTAGCAAATGGAATTTCACCCTTTATTACATGAAGATCAGAATGACAAACCCCACAAGCTACAACCGTAAAAGATTGACATTAGCACCAAAAACCAAAAGCATACGCATAAAAAAAATACCATAAATAAGAAATCAACTGATCAAATAATCACCTTTGGTCTTAATAAGAACTTCTCCAGCTTTAGGACGAGGAATATGAAACTCTTCCATGGTAAGTGGCTTATTGGGCTCCCAAAAAACAGCTCCACGCATAAACCCACCTGAGCTTACATGATATGAGCTCTTTGAAATCTTTGTGGTGTCATTACCATCAAAAGAATTGATCTCGGCACCATTAAAACCACCACTATGATGCAAAGACTTAGCAGTAGTATCAGCCAGAAACCAAGAAGAAGGTAGAATATTTAATGGTTTTGAAAAGAGGAGTTTCTTGGTGATTGATCTTTGAATCAGATGAGAGATACCCATGTCTTGGATGGACAAAAAAACAAAATTTTGCAGTTTTAGAAGAGAGTGAAATGAGGAGAGGGAGTTTAGCGTAGGGGTAAGAAAAAAACCGAGAGAACCAAGAAAAAAATAATTAGAAAAAAATCGAATTAAGAATAAAAATTAATTAAATTAATTAAAATTTAAAAAAAAATTGACCGATTCGGTTTAGTATCAGTTTTAGATTTATAAAACCGAACTGAACCAAAAAAATAATTGAAAAAACCGAGCCAAACCAGAAAATCACCGAGTCAAAACCGAACAAACCGAGCCAAACTGGAAAAAAATCGAACCAAACCGGTTTTTTTCCTAAAAAAACTAAACTAAACTAAAATTGACCGGTTCGAACCGGTTCAAGTTCGGTTTCAGTTTTTTTTTTTTAAAAGAAAAATTAATTTAATTATTTTTTTATATATAAAAACCGAACGAATCAAATTTGGTCACCTCTAGTTTGGCGCTTTGGACTTTGTACTAGGTTGTAAGGATTGGATTAAAGACTGCTGATTAGGCAGCTTGCTATGTTGGTTTTTCTGCCAGGTCATTTTGAGTTTAATTTTATCCAAAATTCCAAATTATGGATCAACCGTCAAGAAGGAAAGTTATTGTGCTCCAAATACTATTTATTATAATAGTATAATTAGTAAATTTTCATTAAAACTTTGAACTTAGTATCGGAGAAGGTAGATTTTTTACCCTAATATTATTTTTAAATGTACAATAAAATTACTTATTTAATTTTAAAATTAAATAATTTAATATTTACTACTTAAGGATACTTTTGTATTTTTAATTTTTTTATAATAGTATAAAATTATCAAACTAACCTTTCATAAAAAATAATTATATTAGAGTAAAAAAACTACCTTCTCCGATACTAAGTACAAAATTTTAATGAAAATATACTAATTACACTATTATAATAACTATTATAGTAAATAATATCTTGGACTTGGAGCACAATAACTTTCCTTTATGATGGTTGAACCATAATTTGGAATTTTGGATAAAATTAAACAAAAAATGACCTGACAATGAAACCAACACATAAAGTTATTTATATGTACAATAAAATTACTTATTTAATCTTAAAATTAAATAATTTAATATTTACTACTCAAGAATATTTTTGTATTTTTAATTTTTTATAATAATATAATTACTTTGATGTCTATAAAAACAAAACTAATTGAACTCTAACCTAAAAGGGTTTTTTTTCACTTCACATTGTTTTTATTTTAATTTTCAAGGGTACTAAAGAGTATTATTATAAATTACATTTATAAAATATATTGCACACGTGTTAGGTTAAGGACAACTCTCGTGCCATTCAGGCAGCACGTCAGTGGTTGTTCAACCACATATCGATGCCCTCTACAAGGTGATATGACATGTTTTTCAAGATTTATGGCGGCTTGTAATCAATATCCATTTCTTTTTCTCCTTCTTCTCTCTCTCTCCTCCTCAAGTTTTGCATTAAGCCCTGCAAAATCTCAAAACAACCCCTTTAAGTTTTTCTCCCTTGACATTTGATCCTTATATTTTTTTATTACTATTTTTTTTTATTTTAGAATAAGCTATAGAATTATAAATGTTTTTCAATTTCATCTTATACTATTTTTTAATCTATAAATAATCTATCAAAGTACAAATATGTTTTAATTTCACCCCCTCAACATTTTTTAATATATAAATAGTCTATAAAATAAAAAAATATTTTTTAATTTCACCCCCTATGATTTTTTTAGTCTTTAAATTTTTTTTTTTGTCTTTTTATCCTTAAAATGTGATTTTCATTCTTTTAATTGATGTTTATCTTATTTGGGGTCTTTTTTTAAAAAAAAAAAATTGCATCCTCCTTGAGTTTTTTCTATCAAATTTTATCCTCATTATTTTTGTTATTTTTTGCCAGGATTTTTTTGTTACTGATCTCATTCTTTGATGTTAAATTGATTGAAAATTAGGGTTATTGATTGAATCCGAGTCAAAGACTTTATGGGTTGTGACTTTTAGAGATTAAACTAGGTTTAAGAGATTTACTAAGTTTGCTTTGTTTTTTCCCTTTTTCTAAATTGATGTATTCTTATTTTTTATCCTCTTTTTTTTTGTTATTTTTTGTGATTTGATTATGTTGGGTTAGCCCTCAACTTGCACATTACACACACACACACACACACACACACACACACACACACACACACACATATATATATATAGAGTTTCACTAGAGAGAGAAAGTGTGAAAAGGGAAGTAAAGAGAGACAGAGTTGTCGTAGCCATAACTCCTCCAGCAACCATTAGATTTCACTCATTTTCAAATATATTGAGCGCCAAACCCTACACTAAAAACTGACCAAACAAGTTTTGTTTATTTGGTACCATTTGGAAGATATTGTCATCGCAATATTTCTTGAACAAATAAATTTGGGGCAACCATAATGGCTAGCTTGTTTTGTCCATGTTCATCATTAGATCTGCTTTTTTTTTTTTTTTTAAATGAGGTTCTTTAGGATGTCCTCTTGATTCCAAATGGTCAAGATCAAGTTCTTACAACTTTGCAAAATGTTTTTCTTCTCGGACTAGTCGTTACTAGTTTTTAGGTTAGATTGTTGCTTTATAGATCACAGCTAGTCTAACCATTGGATTACTTTGATTTTTTTATATGTTATGCTATACTTGCTTACCCCAAACTAGACCATTAGAGCTTGTCTAGTTTTTATTTTATTTAAAGTATTATCTCTTTGAACATACTGCCCAGACATGACTACTACTAACTCAGGAACTGGTCGACTAGTTTAACAAACCTAGAAACACTACTATAGCCACCAAACAAACCCCTACCACCCTTAACACATCAAAAACCTCCACCACCACCACCAAAACCATCCCTCAACCTCCTCTAAACACCAAGACTACCCTTAAACAACCATTAAAAAAAAAAAAAAACTCAACTTACCCCCTTCCTAGCTGCCACTTTGGCTCACAAGAACACCACCACCTATAACCCTGCCCCTAAAACTACATAGGCTGGTAGAGTGAAGGTCTCCAACTCTATAACCCATTCTAAGATAGCCTTTTTTTCCATGACAAGAGACTGGTACCATCTTGGACATTTTAGATAATGTCATTGATGAAAGTGCATTGAAATGAAACTGATGTTTGGTGGGTTTCTTCCAGGGTTATCAAATGCCCTACCATGCTGCCAATTCTATTACTTTTCAAGTATGGAAAAATACCATGCTGCCAATTCTATTACTTTTCAAGTATGGAAAAATTATGGCCTTGAAAGTGTAATGATAACAAAATAAGGCTTCTTGATGTTTCATTTCAAGAGTGAGGATGATGTTAACTCAGTTATGGAGAAGGGATCATGGATGTTCGACAAGAAGTTCCTTATCCTTCAACCATGGCACCTATATTTTGTTCTTGACAAGAATAAAATCTTGAAGGTGCCCGTATGGGTTCGCCTCTAAGTTCTACCTTTTCTACTTTGGAATGAAACAGGTCTAGGTATGGTTGCAAGTATGGTAGGGCGACCATTGGCTTGTGACAAATAAAAACTTAGCGGCACTCGACTTGACTATGCTAAAGTATATGTTGAATTGGATGCTTCACTACCCACGATCCATGTTTTTCAAATCCGATATAGATTATCTATAGAGCTTATCATAGTTATGGTTGATTATAAATGAAAGCTAGGAGCTTATGAGATTTTGCAAAGTTTTTGCTCACTTATACAATGCATTGGTTAAGGCTCTAACCTTATAAGTAAAAGACATGCTCAGGATAAAAATAAAAAATGAGGGGATGTTCTACAAGCTTATAGCTCACCAATTATTATTGTTGAAGGGGTTGCATCCCCTTTCATTTCTATTGTTGCAGCAAAATCAATAACCTAAAAAGACAGTTCGGGTGGAGCCAATCAACCGGTTCAAACTTGTCAGGAACCAGACGACCAGTTAAACACAATAGAGGCCCTGAGAGCTATTGTTCTTGGAAATGGTCAATTGATTGAGACATCAGAGGAACTAGTTGACTGGTTAAAGTCGCATATCATGAAGCAGCCAAACCTACTAATGCTGAGATGGATAAGTTAAATGATGATTGGGGGGGGTTGGAAGCTAACTCAAATCATGACATATTGCCTCTTATGAAGGATGAACACCTACTTACTAGAATCAAAATATGTTTGGAGAATAAACATGATGTTACCTTCACTAGTAATAATGAAGCTAGCACTTCACCACTAATCAAGGGTTCTTCAGATTCTACCTCGACAACTTCTCAACCAAATGAAACAAGTAAGCATAATCCTTACAGTACTTATAAAACTAGATAAAGTATGAAAAAATACAAAAAACAAAAGGGGGGGCTTAAAGCCCTCTGATTATTTTCCCCTATTTTTTGATATCTTGTTTTCTATGTCCATGTATAAAATAGGAAGTTGGAATATTCGGGGTTTTAATGGCTCATCAAAACATAAAGTAGTAAATGATTGGGTTAATAATCATAATATTAGCTTAATAGGCATACTTAAGACTGAGATTGAAATTAATCATATGGGGGTAGAGGCAACTATAAGTCCTTTATGGTAGTGTCCTTCTAATGTCTCGGTTAATATTGATTATTATATTCTAGTTGGATGGGATTTGATGGTATATAATGTTGTTTGCTTGCATTCTTTTTCATATTGAATAAATTATGAGGTATCTAGCTTGATTGATGGGTGCTCTTTTGTTGTTACTTTTATGTATGACCTCAATACACCTCTGAGGCGTTAGGACCTTTAGGATTACCTAAGGTGTCGAGTTACCGCATCTGATAAGTATGGGGATGATCATACTTGACATAGTCACATAGATGATTTTAGCAATTATGTCTAAGCCTAGCGGAACTAGTTAAAGTTCCTTATTCAAGCTTGAGATACAATTGGCATAATGGTGAGCATAATAGAGGTATTATTTTTTTGAAGCTAGATTAAATCTTTGGTAAATCATATTAGTTATTTACTTGGCCAACTACTTATTCCAAATTCTTGCCAAGAGACTCTTTAGTTCACAATGTTATGGTTGCTCAATCCGCTAGTCCTTTTCCCAAGCTAAAAGCATCCTTTAAGTTCTTGAATCTATGGGTTATCAGAGGTGATTTCTTAGGTTTAGCAGCAAATACTTGGCAGACTCCTGTAGATGGTAACCTTATGTATAGGCTTACCAAGATACTTGGATTGCTAAAGCCTAAGTAAAGGGTTTTGCATCGCCTAAACATTAGCCACATCTCTAATCATATAGTTGAGGCAAAGACTAAATGGGTCGTAGCATAGACTCTTTGTTAATGGGAAAAGAGAGAGCTTGTTGGAGAGTTCTTTTAGTTAAGTAAGGATGATGAAGATTTTTACAAACAGAGATCTCGAATTTAGTGGTTAGACTTTGGAGATAGAAACACCTTTTCTTCCATAAATCACTCCCTTACAAATAAGTTGGGAATAGAATCCATTGGTTGACCAATGAGACTGGATCTTAGGTTTAGGATCAGTAGGGTCCGGGTCAGTTGGCAATTTGTTACTTCCAAGGCTACTTTCTATATACTCGACTATCACTTTAAAGGATGCTTCCTAATTATTCTTTACTAGAATTCCTCTTGAAATTACCCCCCCTTTTTGGAATCATACATCACAACTGATAAGATCAAGAAAGACTTATTTTTTTAATAAAGCCTTATTTTCCATCCCAGATGATAAGGCCTCTAGTCCAAATGGTTACCTTCTTATTCTTTAAGAGAAGTTTGGACATTATTGGTAGAGACTTCATTGTTGTTATGAGGTACTTCTTTGATACCAGTACTCTACCTAGGTGTGTTAATGTTACTAGAATTGATTAGGTTCCTAAGATTAAGGCACTCACCACTATGAATGACTTTAGACTTATCTCATGTTGTAACATGATGCATAAATACATATCTAAAGTCATTGTAAGTAGGTTAAAGGAAGGTTTTCCAATTGTTATTGGTCCTGCTTAAATTTCCTTTGTTTCGAGTAGGTAAATATTGTATGTTATCTTGTTGAATTGAGAGCTCATACATAACTATCACCTAGTTAATCTTATGCCTAGATGTTCTTTGAAAATAGACATAAAGAAAGCTTTTGATATGGTTATTTGGGAATTTATCCTTACAAGTTTAAGGGTTATTGAAGTCCTTGATGATATGGTTAAATGGATTAAGGTATGTATACCTAAACTCTTTTCTTCATGGCCATGAATAGGAAGAGTTATGGTTTCTTCCCATCTTCAAGAGGTCTTTGGAAAAGTGATCCTTTATCTCCTTACTTGTTTGTTTTAGCTATGGAGGTCTTTGGAAAAGTGATCCTTTATCTCCTTACTTGTTTGGTCTATGGAGGCCTAGGATGCATACTCAAAGACACTTCACAAAACCCGAGGTTAGATATCATTGGCGGTGTTAGAGGATTGCAATTACTCACTTATGCTTTGCAGATAACCTTATGATTTTTTATCTAGTAGATGTCAACTCGATCAAGATTGTGAGGAGGGCTTTGGATGATTTTGCAAGGTTGTCAGGACTTGTTACAAATTTAGAGTAAAGTCATGTCTTCTTATCAGAAGTTAATGATGAGCTTGAGACCTCTTTGCATACTCTTTTGGGTTTCAGGCGAGGTTCCCTACCAATCAGGTATTTAGGCATCCAATTGATATCCACTAGACTGATACACTAATTGCATGCCTTTAATGGAGTAGCTTTTCTTCAGGATCAAGTTATGAACCATGGCTTCTCTTATTTATATTAGGCGTTATCAACTGATCAAATTCATTCTCTTCTATATCTAGGTATATTGGTCCTCCATGTTAATCTTTCATTGCTCTATTATTAAGAGAATTATAGGTATTATTGATGTCTTTCTTTGGAAAGGCTGCTCTCTCTCACACTCAAAGGCTAAGGATACATAGGCCTATGTTTATTATCCCCTTAAATAAGGTGACCTAGGAATTAAAAAGGTTCAAACTTGGAATGGAGCAGTTACTCTCAAGCATGTTTGGAGACTCCTTTTAAATAGATCATCAATCTTGTGGGGATGGGTCCACAATATTCTTCTTTGAGGTAGATCTTTCTAGCATCTCAGAACTCCTTTAGTGTTCTTTTGGTTGTCATAACCTATTTTGGATTATTTCCTAAATTCATTTTTTTTCTTTAATAAAATAAAATAAAGACGGGCAACATGGAGAAAACAGGTTGAGGAGGATTCCAAAAACTACAGAAAGATCAAGCTGTGATTTTGGATGAAATTCAAAGCCTAATATAGCCCATCAAATCCAAGATTAAAGAAACAATACAGATTCAATGACAAATTAAATGATTATCAGATGAATCTGCTTAAAAATTAAGCCTAAGGATATAATTAGATTTTTAATAAGCCAATTTGATTTAATTATGGGCCAAAAAAAAATTAATTATGTTTAAGAATTAATTTAGGTCTAATTGAAGGATTTAATTAGGTGCACGGACTTAATTATACTTTAAATTGATCAAATTAATTTTATTAGGGGCTTAATTGGTAAAAACAATAAGTTTGGGAATCTATTTAAGCTTAATTGAGAAGATTGGAATTTTAAGAGACCAAATTTAATTTTTTACCAAGTTAATTGATTGGAATCAAGGTAAAATTGTAAGAAAATCAAAGTTTTGGGGTCAATTAAGGGCTAAATTGAATAAATTCACAACCAGTGACCATTTTGCAAGAGGCACCGAACTCTATGAACTTAATTGACTTAAATCAAGGGTGAAATTGAAGAAAATTAAAAGTTTGATGGTCAATTAAGGGTAAGATTACATAAATTCAAAACCAATGATCAAAATGCAAAAGGTATTGAAATTCAAGATTTCAATTGAAATTTGGCATGGGTAAAATTGCATAACGTTAGAAGATTATGGTCAATTAGGGGTGAAATACATTGAAAGATGGAGGACGAAATTGAATTTTTGCCAAAACCCTAAATTAAAACCCTATAAAATCCCAAAATGGTGTCTTTTTTAATAGTAAAAAAAAATAACCAAACAGGCGTCGTCTAGTGAGATTGTTCATCTTTTTCTTCAAAAAAGCTGCTCAAGTGACTTACTTCTCAAGGCATTTGACACTTCGTTTCTACACCAAATTAGACAAAACATGCATACAAATGACCACATGACATCTTACTACACCCTAATATGGTCACTTCTTACCAACTTACGCCACAGAGGCAGTGGCACCGCCTTAAAGTGGCCAACCTGACCAGCCCCTTCTCTACAACAAATATGAAAGCAATTGATGCCTACTTTGAACTAATGATTGAGATCGTTCTAGGTCGAACCAAGAGCTAAGATTTGGCACAAGTGGAGACAAAACGTCCTTTTTTCATTTCTTATAAATAGATTTTGATTTCATAGCCTAAAATAGGAGAAATCAAAAGCCAAAGTTGAGAAAAAACCATATTTGCCTAGTTTTTTTCTTTTACCCCCTTTCAGCCACCAATTTGTCCACTAATTTAGCCACTTCCTTTTTTGTGCCTCAACCACTGTTGCTACCACCGACCACTTTTCGATCTTCCCTACAACACTTGGAACGTCTCCGACCACTTTTCCAGCCAGGTAAGCCACCCCTGTGTGTTTTTCTCTTCATCCCCCCCAACCAACCATTGCATACAAAATTTGCATGCTGTGGTGGCTTTTAAATCTTAATGGGCTAGACCCATGTCAGCCTAGCCTATTAATGGTAGGTTGGGTCCAGCCCACAAAAAAGAGAGAAAGAAAAACAGGAAAAAAAAAAACAACAAAAGAGCTAAGATTTGTTAGGTCGATGATGGCCCAACATATTGGGCAGCCAATCAACCCAACCCATATATTTAATAATATATTTAAATATAATATTATATATTATAATATTATTTATTATTAAAAAAACTAAAAAATATCAAAAAATATGAGGGGCTTTCAAAATATTTTTTATTTTCTTGTGTGTTTTTCTACCAATTTTGTTTAATATTGGGTTGTATTTTTTGAAATTATTTTGAATTTTTTAGAAAAAAACCAAGTATTTTAATACCTCAAAACTTTTAAATTAATTTCCACTATTAAAAAACAAAAAAAAATATTTTGTTTTCATGCATACGATGAGATGTTAAAAAGTTTTCCAAGTTTTGCAAATACAAAAATTTACATCTTTCTCATGTTTTAAAAAAGCAAAAAATAGATATCCTAACCAGTTTATGATTATCTATTAGGACTTGGCTAAAATATCAAGAACCCTTCACTGATCATTTTATGCATTCTATATTAGAGTTTAGATGTAAATTTTAATATTTGTGGGATGTAAAACTATACGGTAAAGTATATCAACAAGTATTAAAGATATAAAGTGCAAAATAAATGCGATATTAAAATTCTGACTTTAGGTTAAAATTAAACCTGATTAGGTAGAGACTCTCTCACAAAGAGAGATCTAACTTAGACCTTAGATGAGACCAACGATTAGAAATTTAACCTAAAGAAACAATTAGACAATAATGGAACTTACCTTAGGTGGGGTACACTGGAGGTGATGCGTCTTCCCCCTTGCATAATCAGTCTCTTACCTAGACTCTCATAGACCATACATTCCTAATAACCATAATACTAGATGGTGACTCCCGAACTTTAATCATAATTTTATGATTAAATCCAAAAACTCTTTCCTTCCCAATAACATGCCTCACATGAAGGCACATTTATTTTTCAGCAAACTTAGCCATGCGTTGCCGCGATCACCTACAATATTGGTCATAAAGGAAGATTCTTCTTAAAAGAGATTAGTGTAGAGGGAAGTTTATCTCCTACATTAGTGATATGTCCACTACTTCTTTATGGTCTCAAACTATTGATTGCCAGATGATAATGATTCTGCAATCTCTTTCCTTTTTGGATGTTATCATCTACTAGGCTCCCCTGGGATGCCAAGGTCTCAGACATTATAAAGGAGGGTACTTGGCTTTCCCATCAGATAATCTAGAGCTTCAACCTATTTAGGACTCACTCCACTTTTACCCCAGAAATGCCTTTCCAAATCATTATATCTATAAAGGTCATTCTTTAGGGAAGTTCTTCATTGACTTAGCGTAAGAGATTCTTATAGAGTCCAAACCCATGATTTTATACATCATCTTCTCTGGTTTCTGTAATTCTTCATGAGATACTCATTTATCCTCTGGCTTGCTTTTATGAGTCATCTTCACACCATTGACTGGTTGCATGCTTTCTATATCATCCCCTCTTCGATATGTATCCTTTGTGGGTTACATGTTGAGAGACATGACCTCTTGTTTTTTCAATACTCCTTTTCTGCTATATTTTAGGGTACTAGAACGAGCAAGACCCTTATAGGTTGGGCTTTTATGACATGGAAACTTCTGTTATAATGGACATACACACACTTGAAAAAGAAGGAGGAGTTTTTGCATTTACTTGCTCGATTAGTTATCTCAACCACAATTTACTTCATTTGGTATATGAGGAATAACCAATTCTTCTATCAAATCTATCGACCCTATCAAGATGTATGTGAGGAGATTTTTTAGTTCCTTTGGTCTCATTTGATTGAGCTTGAATCAAATAATCAAATCTTAATTGCCCTCAGGTCTATCTAGCCCCTTCCAAAATCTTCAGTTTACATAATTTCTGTTGCTTCTCGGTTCTACTATTTTGTAAAAACCAGTCGACTAGTTGTGTGATCTTGATAAATTAGTCCTTTATTTTTTTTTCTAGGTTTCTATATGTACAACAAGTTAATCACTTCCAGTTTTTCTAAAAACTGGTCAACCAATTGTTTGTCTTGGTAGTCTGTTATTTTCACTTTTGATTTTCTCTTAGTTTTTTCCTATCTTTTTTCTAGTTGCTTTTAGTCAATTTTACCTGGGTGATAGGCCTTTGTACTTCTTGGGTATATCCCTCATACTTTTGTACCTTGTGCCTTTTTTCTCCTTTCACTAATCAATTTCACCTTATCAATTGTCATTAAAACCAATTCTAATCCCATTAACTTTCTTTCACCCATCTTTTCCTAACAAAATGGAGTGCAAAATCTTCTCGCATAAAATACTTCAAAAGGTGTCAAATCTATGGTTTCTTAATAGTTGTTATTATAAATAAATTTCACCAACAATAGGTGATCTTCCCAGTTCCCTCCAAATTCCATGTACAGTTTTTTCTTATTACCTGTCTATTTGAGGATGGAAATTTATACTCAATTTTAATTTTGTTCCCAAAGCATTTTATATACTCAGCCATAACCAAGAACTAAAATAAGGGTCCCTATTAGAAACAATAAATACTAGCACTTCATGCAACCTAATTACTTCATTAACACCTAACTTAGCCAATTTGTCTACCAAATCATCTATTTTTATGGCTAAAAACAAGGCAGATTTTGTTAACCAATTAACAATTACTTATTTGGCATCATTTCTCTTCCTCCCCTTTAAAAATCTTGATATAAAGTCCATTATAATATCCTCTCATTTCCATTATGGTATCAAAAGAGGTTGTAGTTTGCTAGTTGACTTATAATGTTTTATTTTCACTTATTGACATATCATACATTTGGCCATGAATTTTTCTACCACTTTTTTTCTTATTAGACTACCAAGAATTTTCTTTTAAATCTCTATACATCTTCATACTCCCTAGATGTATAGATAATCAGGTTTGATGTGCCTGTTCTAGAACTTTTTTCTTTAATCCCTTATCTCCCTTTGCTAGACTGCCATTTTATAAAACTCTAAAAGGTATCTCCTCGTTAATTCCTACAGTAGTCCTTAACTTTCTAATATATTCATCCCTTTTTTGTGTTTCCAACACTTTATATTGTTATAACCCAATTCTGGGTTATTCCCTAAAAATCACTTTTTTTCAAAATAAAAATAATATATATATAGGCTAGCAACGTGGCGAAAATAGGTCGGGGATAGAGTAAATTCAAGGCCTAATTGTACCATATTATTCCTCAAAATTAAGGAAACAATACAAATTCAAGGTCAAATTAAATTATTATTGGATGAATTTGCATAAAAATTAAGTCCAAAGACATAATTAAATTTTTAATAAGCCAATTTGATTTAATCATGGGCCAAATTGAATTTAAATTATGTTTAAGAATTAATTTGGGTCAAATTGAAGGATTTAATTAAGTGCATGGACTTAATTATACTTTAAATGGGTCAAATTAATTTTATCGGGGGCTTAATTGGTGAAACATTAAGTTTGGGAACCTAATTTGGGCTTCATTAAGACGATTGGAATTTTAGGAGCCCAAATTTAATTTTTACCAAGTTAATTGATTGGAATCATGTGTAAAATTGCAAGACAAGTGAAGTTTTGGGGTCAATTAAGAGTCAAATTGAAAAATTCACAGCCAATAACCATTTTGTAAGAGGTGTTGAACTATAGGGTTCTAATTGACAATAATCGGGGGTTAAATTGAAGAGATTGAAAGTTCAATGGTCAATTGGGGGTTAAATTGAATAAATTCAAGACCAATGATCACATTGAAAAGGGTGCGACAATCCAGGGTAAAAAGTTGATGTTTTTTCAGGGACTCAATTACATAAAATTACAAGTTTGAAGCCAATTAAGGGTTTATGTGAGACAAATTAGAAATCGAATGATCAAAATTAACATTACCAAAACGGCGTTGTTTTGGTTACTGTTCATCTTCTTCCTCAATTTTCTCTGAAATGACTATTCAGGGACGCTACTTTGCAGGTGTATTTAATGCATCGTATGTCTACCAAAATTGGCAACACATGAACAAAAATGATCACCTGACATTTCTTTACAACCCCATATGATCTGTTCAGTTGGATTGACAACATGGAGGCTCTGATGCCGACCTAAAGTTGCCAACTCAAGCAATCTTTTACTGTCAAATTTGACAGTTCATGATGCCCACTTTGAGCCAACGATTGAGATCCTTCCTAACTGAATCAAGGGTCGAAAGTTTTCTCTTGTTAAGACAAGAGTACCCTCTTCCACCCCTATAAATAGGAATGGATTTCATGGTCTGAAGATGAAGAAAATCTGGTCAAAAAATCACAAAAGGCCAATCATCTCTTTGTTTCCATTTTTCTTCTCTCCCCATCAACCTTTTGTGTCTGTCTTTTTTCTCTCTCACCTCTGCCTTGTCAACCTCCAACAACCTACCCTTCAACTTCTTCTCCACCAACTTTATTACACATCACCAAGACCACCAGTCGACCACTCCACGTTTGAAACTATCATTGTTTTTTCCTTTCTCTCACTTCTGCAAAAGTCTTCCTCTTCTCCCCGCGAACATCTCCAGCCACCGTTCCTCACAGCAACACTGCCAGAACCACCAACTAAGCCTCTTGATCATGGCTGAGACTCCTGCTTCGATCAAGCCGCTCCTCCATCAACCTCCATTTTTAGCAACCATTTTGGTTGCATACGGAATGTGAACCACTATTCACATTCTGCAAATAATTAACATTGACTTTAGGCCGAGCCAGTGGTGGCCCAGCCCAAGTGTCTGGGTTAGGTTTAGCCTGGCCCTAAAAATTAAAAAAGAAAGAAAGAAAGAAAAGATTTGCTAGGCCGAGATTGGCCCCTCTTTTTCTAGGGTTGTGAGCTCAACCCAGTTAGCTGGGCCAACGCAACCCACATGTTTTTAATAATTAATAATAATAATAATAAGAAGAAGAAGAATTAATATATATAATATTATATATTAAAAACAATGAAAATTTTCCAAAAAACAATTCAAAATATTTTAAATTAATTTTCCCTTTCAAAAAACAAAAAACAATGTTTTTATCCATACCTGTCAAATCCTAAAATCTTTCCAAGCGTATCTTCATAAAAACAAAATTGCATCTTTCCCATGTTTTAAAATGCAAAATGGATATCATAATCAGTTTATGATTATCTATTAAGGTTTGACCAAAATATCAAAAACCTTTTTTACAATCTTTTTCTTTTTAGGATCTAGATGTAGACTTTAATATCCGTGGGGTGTAAAATTGCACGATAAAGTACACCCTTAGGTATTAAATATACAAGATATAAAATAAATATGATGTTAAAATTTTGATTTTATAATGGTTAGGATTTAATCCGATAAAGTAGAGACTCGTTCATGAAGAGATATGTCTTGAACCTTAGAAAAGACCAACAAATGAAAACCCGATCTAGAAAAACAATCAAACAACAATCCAACTTACCTTAGGTAAGGTGCATTGTGGGTGACGTGTTTTCCCTTTGCACAACCAATCCCTTACCCAAACTCTTGCAAACCATAGATTCCTAGTAACCATAATACTGGTGGCGACTCCTGAACATTAATCATAATTTTATGATTAAATCCAAAAACATTTCCAACACAACACCTCATCAAAAGGCATGATAAACGCCTCTGTCGTCGCTAGACGATGTCGCGTCGCACCCCACGACATATCCTATAATACAAGTCTTATTGATATACGAGCCAATAAGGACCCTACTGATCTATTCTCATTTATAGCCTCATCTTCTCCATTCCTAAGATTTTTTACTTCCCATGTACATTGTGTATACAATTTACTCTCATACTAGAATTACAACTTAAAGCATCTGCCACCGTATTTTTTTTTTCAAGATGATAATCAATGTAATAATCATAATCTTTATTTAGTTCCACTCATCTTTGTTGAGATAGATTCAATTTCTTTTAGGTGATCAAATACTTTAAACTCATATGGTCTATAAAAATTCAATCTTGGGCTCTATACAAGTAATGCCTCCAAATCTTTTAGGTAAAGACAACTACCGCTACTTCAAGATTATGTACTGGATAATTCTCTTTATGTATCTTCAATTGTCTGGATGCATAAGCAACCACCTTTCCACACTGCATCAATACACATTTTAGGCCCTTCTTCAAAACATCAGTATACACCTTTGTCCCTTTCTGTCTTTTAAGAAGATTCAACACTAGGGATGAGGTTAGTTTCTTTTTCAATTCTTGGAAGCTCTTTTCATATTCTTCTTTCCATTTAAACTTTACCTTTTTTAAGTTAGTCAACTCATCAATTTCGTTAGAAGTGAAAAACCCTTAATAAACCATTAATAGTACCTAGTCAATCCCAATAAACTACATATTTCATTCATATTGGCAAGCCTTTCCTAGTTTACCATAATCTCCACTTTCTTAAGATCTATGCAAATCCTTTCTAACGATATTAAATGTCCTAAAAATACTACACTTTCCATCCAAAAATCAACATCAAATTTCACATACAATTGATTTTTTTCTTAAGGTCTATAACATTATCCTTATATATTGCTCATGCTCCTCTTGGTCCTTGAAGTATATCAAAATATTATCAATGAATGCTACAATAAATTAATTCAAATATGGTAAAATACTTGATTCATTAATCCATAAACATAGTTAGAGCAATAGTTAGCATAAATGGCATGACTAAGAATTCATAATGCCCATACTAGGTCTTAAAAAGCAGTCTCTAGAACATTTGTTTTCTTTATTCTCAACTGATGATATCGTGATCTTAAATCAATCTTAGAGAACACCATTTCTCTCTTCAATTGATCAAACAAATCATCAATTTGTAGGAGTAGATATTTATTCCTTACAATTACCTAATTCAACTATCTATAATCAATGTATATTCAAAGAGTTCCATCCTTCTCTCTTTAAATAATACTGAGGGAACCTAAGGTGAAATTATAGGTTAGGAAAACCCTTTATTAACTATTCTTGAAATTGAATTTTTATTTCCTTTAGATCTATTAGGTTCATTATATACAAAGCTTGGGAAATGAGAGTTGTCACCAACATCACCTCTATGGTAACCTCAACTTCACACTTTGGAGGCAACCCTGGTAATTCATCCAAAAAACATCAAGAAATTCCTCGCCCCTGGTATCGTGGATAGGTCATTATTCTCTTTCTCTAAATTAACAATGTATGCCATATAAGCTCTTTATCTTTTTTCTTAGTAACTTCCTCGCAGACATAGCAAAAATAATACAATTTAGCACCACTTGCCTTTCTCCCCTAAACTCAATCTCATTCCCCTTCGGACATTTAAAGGTAATTATTTTAGTAAAACAATTCATATTTGCTCGATATATGCTCAACCAATCCATTCCCAAGATGATGTCAAAATCTTAAATTCTTAAATTCTTAAAGGTATCAAATCTACCTTAAATTATTGGCCCTTAATTTTCACTACACACCCTTTATATACATTATCAATGTCTATGGTTTCTCCTAGAGTTGTGCTAATAGTTAGTCCCATATTTAATATATCCTTCATTACATTCAATTTATTCATAAGGTCATAAGAGACAAATGAATAAGTAGCTCCTGGGTTAAGCAAAGTGCACACCCTTTAGGAATTTAATATCATCTCACCTGTCATTTAATATACATAAGTTTTATTCCTCTCTTTTTAACTACTGTAAGGTTTTATTTATACACATATGCTTATATTTGTTTATACCCATGCAAAATACATATTATAAAAAAGAAACAAAATCTAGAATAAAAAAAAAAAAAAAATACAATAATAATCTAGGTATCATAAACATGTTTGAAAAAAAAAAAAAAAAACAAACAAACGACTCGGGTCATAGCCCTAATCAAGTGTAATAAGTTGTTTTTATTTTTATTAGATCATAAAAACAATAGACAATGATAGTAAATTGATCAAAAAAATAAAAATAAAAAGATCTTAATAACTTGGAAAAAAAACCAATTTGGAAGTACAAAATAGCAAAAAACAAAAGGACAAAAAAATCAACCTGAGTTAACTCTAAGTATGTGATGGACATGTAACTTGGGTAATAAGGAGCAAGCCAATTTGGGTTAACATACCAAACTCGTGGCTTAGGTCATGAAATCGAGATAACTTTATAGAAAATAAATAGAAAAAACCACAAAATCAATCTTAAAAAAAACAAAACAAAACAAAAACAATGTTGAACAATGAAATAGAAAAAGAAAATATGCCATAAATAAAGATATTGTCTAGCATTAATTTTTCAAACCTATATCCTAGGTTATTAGCCACAAACACCATACACGGCAAAATTATAAAGCCTAATCCCTAACAAATCAAACACTAAAATATGAAATCAAGAAAAAAAAAATCTATTACATGAAAGTATCAAAGATAAAAAAAAAAAAAAAAAATGGCAATTAAAAGAGTGATAGTGAAAATCAAGATAAAAAAAACAAATTATAGGGCAAAAAAATTTTTTTATTGGAAGTTTAAATTGAAAAAAAAAACTTTAACAAAACAAAACAAAAAAAAAAAATGATGACCAAATTGAAAAAAAAATCACACCATAAACTTGAATTAAAGGATGAAATTAAAAATCAATAAAACTTTCACAAAAAGGCTAAGGAAAATATTAGAAATAAAAAGAATAAGAAATGAATTGGAAACAAAATGCATGACAAATAGAAATTGAAGGATTAAATTGAAAACAAATAACACTTTTAAAAAAAACTAAGAAAAAACATTAAAAATCAAAAGAATAAGAACTGAAATTTAAATATCAAAAGCAAAGATTAGAGAGAAGAAAAGGGAAAAAAAAGAAAGGTTCATTGGTGACAAGCCCCCTTTATGAACGCCGACACATGTTGCCTCACTACGAAAAGGATGTGACGGCACTTCCAATGACATGAGGTTTTTATTCTTTTGTCGCATCCGAGTTAAACGAATCCAACAAGGAAGCTTTCGGCTAAACCCTGTTTAGTTAATTCCCCCTCTGTCTCAAAGTGGATGAATCCATAATAGTCTTCCTTTTTTTTCCGAAAGTTGTTATGAAAAGGAAGGATTGAACACCAAAAGGTGTTGTATGCACACCCAAAAAGCACGAGTGTCTCGCACGCACCAACAACTTTTTAGATTTCAATATTAATTAAACAACTTAAAAAGACCAAATTATCCCTAATGATTATGGAATTTATGAAAAAAAAAAACTAGGTGAAAAGACCAAAAAAAACCCCACACGCATGCATTGCTTAAACAATAGATTTAAAAATTTTGATTGAAGGGTAATAAATTCATTTTACTATTCATAAAATTTGAAAAAGTCACATCTATCTTCAATCAAATAATTAATGGTTAATATCTCATGCGAAAAGACCGAACTAACCCAACCTATATGCCTATCATTTTTTTCTTGGAAGGGCATAATAGTCATTGCATTATAGCAATGAATATTAAATTTAGTGTGTCCACAATGTTGCTACAATGTTGATGCCATGCAGTTTACATTTTTTTGTTAATAATAATAAAATGTATATATTATATTTTGGTTTCCTTATTTCAGTTGTAAAAGTTCTAAGTTTGCTAATCAACGAGATACCCACTCTCCTAAACTCGACAACATTACAAAGACTTGATGTTACTGGTCAATGAAATAATGCTCATCATCTATTGGCACACTAGCTATTAGCAAGCTGCAGATTTGTAGATCTCCTGTCAAAATAATTTTGAAACATCTTTGAACATTTTTTTAAAATCCCTAAATTGAGTTTTTTAAATAAAAACTATTTTAAAAATAACAATTGATTTAATGTTTTTTTTATAAAACAATAAAAAATGTTGTTTTTAATTGACATGGTCAAACCAAGTACACTCGTTCAACTTGTAGCATAAATCATGAACTTAGCCGATTTGATATTTTTACTTCAAGAAATTATTTTTTTATTTAATTAAATTTTTATAAAAAGAGATATTTCCAGAAAAATTATGGAGAAAAAAATTTAATTTTGCATCTAAATTGTGTTTTATGATTCATGTATTTTTTTTACACCAAAAGTTAATTATGTAATAGTAACATGTTTCATTGAACAAAAACAACAACAATTAAAGCCGAGACCTCTTGTTTCCATCTCAGTCTCATTCATTTCATTAACTTATTTAAGTTAATGAATATCAAATTTATCTCTTTTTTTTATCATTCATTTAACACATATGTCTATTATCAAATTTATCAATCTTTACAAACACTAAATTTAAATTTAAAATTTACATGCGATATAGATAAGCCTATACTCTAAATAATCTACAACTAATATATCATAATAATGGAGCTTTTAACATATCTATATTTACATAATTATGTGTTTAGATGCACCATCACTTTATTTTACAAAAAGATATGTTAATTACATAAAAGGTAGGTTAATTACATAAAGGGACAAATTATATGTCCATTGTACTCTTACATTACATCATCAGTTTACACAAAAGAATGATTTATATGTTTAGAGTACTATTTCATTCATATATGATATGTCAAAACAAAATATTATGCTAGGAGCCTATTATACATCTTGTGCGTGGGAAGGTCCTATCATAAGTTTCATATTTGTATAAAAATATTAGAATTGACTACATATAAATGAATTAATATTTAAAATGAAAATAAATAGTTTCCATATTCACTTTCCTATACCTTTTATACGATGACCTTAAGTACACTACACTAACGTCGTACTCAATTTCTAAAACTATCAATTCATGTTACTATCATTATAACATAGTTATTAAACCTAGTTCGGCCCAACAGCCTACTAGGTCGACCGGGGACTCGGTCAACTTAGTGGTTGGACCGGTCTGGGTTTAATAAAAGATCAGTCGAGGCAATAACCCGGCAAAACCCAGTCGACCCATGACCCGAACGAACCTAGACGAGACCCGGCGTTTTTCTTCTCTCTCTTTTCAAATGTGGGATTTGAAACCCATTAGTATATATACTCTATGTTCCCAAGAAAAAAGTTATTTTTTTTCAATGTGAGATAAAAAATATTTTGGTTTAAATACTTCAATTTAAAAATATAATATAGTATATTTTCAATGTGAGATTTGAAACCCATTAGTATATATACTCTATGTTTTCGAAGAAAAAAGTTATATTTTTTCAATGTGGGATTTGAAACCCATTAGTATATATACTCAATGTTCATAAGAAAAAAGTTATGTTTTTTTCAATGTAGGATAAAAAAACCTTTTGGTTTAAATACTTCAACTTAAAAAAAATAACATAGTATCTTTTTAATGTGGGATTTGAAACCCATTAGTATATATACTCTATGTTCCCATGAAAAAAGTTATGTTTTTTCAATGTGGGATAAAAAAAAAAACTTTTTTTTGTTTAAATACTTCAACTTAAAAGGATAACATAGTATCTTTTTAATGTGAGATAAAAAAAAATTAAAATATTATTTTAAACTTCATTATTTACACTATGTATAGCCTATATTTACATTGATTTTTTTCTTAATTTTTTTATATGAAATATTAAAAACTTTAAATATTTTTTTATTTTTTTCTGGATTGATCCATAAAACCTGGGACTCGGCCCTTTAGCCGAGTCAACCATTGGATCGGGTTTAAAAACTATGCATTAAAAAAAGTCTATTATACTTTATTCCATTTATTCAAGTTTAGTTGCCATTAATTCCAATAACTTTGAACATGCAATTCCAATCAACTCAAGTTAAATGTCATAATAAAAAAACAAGTCATGTTCCCAGTCACCTTTAAACGATGCCATTAATCTTTGTTAATCTTCTTATACATCCCTGACTATCATAAATCAGATACCATTAGCATTTGCTAATCTTCATATACACTTTCGACTATCTGAACATGGATACCATTAGTATTTGCTAATCTTATTATTCAATCCCAACCATCCTAGCTTAGATGTCATTAGCATTCACTAATATTCTTAAATATTCTTGGCTATCAAGAATTGAATACCATTAGCATTCACTAATCATTCCATACTCTCTCAGCTACCCTACACACATAACATTAGCATACTTTAATCTTTTTATACATTCTCAACAATACTTTATTCCATTTATTCAAGTTTAGTTGCCATTAATTCCAATAACTTTGAACATGCAATTCCAATCAACTCAAGTTAAATGTCATAATAAAAAAACAAGTCATGTTCCCAGTCACCTTTAAACGATGCCATTAATCTTTGTTAATCTTCTTATACATCCCTGACTATCATAAATCAGATACCATTAGCATTTGCTAATCTTCATATACACTTTCGACTATCTGAACATGGATACCATTAGTATTTGCTAATCTTATTATTCAATCCCAACCATCCTAGCTTAGATGTCATTAGCATTCACTAATATTCTTAAATATTCTTGGCTATCAAGAATTGAATACCATTAGCATTCACTAATCATTCCATACTCTCTCAGCTACCCTACACACATAACATTAGCATACTTTAATCTTTTTATACATTCTCAACAATCCTAACTCGGATGTCATTAGCATACGCTAATCTTTTCATTCATTTTCGACTATCCTAACTCGGATGCTATTAACCAAGACTATCAAAATATTCAATATGTTTATTGCCATTCATTTGATACTGACTAATTCATTTTGAAACATCCATAAATAAAATAAAATAAAATAAAAACTTGATGAATTCATCGAATTTAAATAAAGAGAAGGACACCTACCTGCTTCTTCTATGATGTGGCCTCCTGATAAGGAAAAACCAATCCTTGTCACTCTTCTTGAATCATAAGGAACTCTTTTAGTCTATGTTAAATATAAAGCCATACAATCATATGTGTCGATATTCACTCTTTATACGCACGAGACATTTCACATATATTCATTAATCCACTACGAAATGAATACCAATGTAGTTGTGTATTTATACAAGGTTAGCAAACTACACTAATACGTTCAACATAATTTCATTTATAATATCAACTCTTATTTAATTTTTCATTCATTTCTTTCTCTTTGTCATGACCTACCCTTCTAGATTTAGTCATGCATATCCTTGCATTACTCAACTATAATCATATATTTATGTTAGCATGGTCTTAACTACTACTCTTATTCTAGTACGCCATTAACATTATCAATTGTCTTCACACATGTCAAAAATGCATATAAGTTTACCAACTTTGTTTCTTTTTTCTAAGTTCATGCATGGCTCAAATTAATGATTTATGGTTACCTTTTTTCCTTTTTCAATTAACAATTCTTAGACTTTCTCACTATATAGCTCTATAAGCATTATAACATTTACCATTACCAATCATAAATCATGTTCTTCAATCTTTTGAGTTTTGTCCTCGTAACATCAAATTTTATTAAAGACAATCATTAGCATTGTGTATAGCTAAGACGGCATACATGAATCCTCTTACTTCTTATTTCTCCCAAAATGGTTGAAACCTAGGTTACCTATAAATAAGAATTTATCTCTAATATATTCTTGAACATGTGCAATTACCACCACCAAATAAAATTCTTTATTCTCTTAAGTTGTATTTCAATATAATCAACTTTTATCAAAGTTATTCATTCATATGATTCATAATTATCAATACAAACACACACACACACACACACACACATATATATAGTCACACATATACAATTTCTCTTCTATTTTTTTCCAAGAGTGTTCGAAACATAAATCATGTTTAATCATGAATTATATTGTTTCTTCTATACTTTTCTAATATGGTTGAATAAAGGCCCTAATTCAACAATCATTCTTTTTTAGTTTTTCAATTCAATGTCATCAAATTCTCACATGGTATAATTTGTTCTGCACATTTCAATTCAAGCAATATAACTAAGCATATTCAAAGGCAATAAAAAACCTTGAGATTGTGATGAGTTTCTTGGCTACTAAAAATCATCAAAATGATGGAAAATAGATTAAATCATCATTTATATGCATAAACACACATTGAATAGCCCTTTTCTTCATTTTCTTCCTCTTGACCAAATGAGTAAAGCCTTAATTTCACTCTTAAATCTTAATTATTTTTTGACAATAATGTTATATCTCTCGGTTATTCCCTTTCTATTTCATCTAATCATGCCATTTCTTCATTGGTTTAAGAGCCCTAATTAAGAAAATCTAAAAAAATTTAAGTGTACTTTCAAATTTTGCTTTAAAGATGTGTAATGTTCTTTTAACTTGAGTTTTTATTTCCTTTGGACACCCGCTCATTGCTTTGCTTCTTCTTTTCCCTTTTACTTCTCTTGTTTTTCTTCTAACTTACTCTAACAAGTCTTCTCTTCTTTTTTTGGTTACAACTTGTGTATTTCTCTCAAGGTTTATTATTCACCTCCCTTATTATTTTTCTTTTTAAGGGTTGAAAGGTGACATGCATGGCTGATTTGTGAAAGTAGGTTTAGGAGAAATTGAAAAGGATGGAGGTTTTTCTCCTTTCTATTCCATTAGCTTCCTTTTAAGAGAGAGCTAATTTCTTTATTTTTAATCCCTAGTATTTAGCCTTCCTTTTTACTTTTTAGTCAATTTGGTCTTGGCTAACTTATTAGTCTTTTATTTCCACTGTTTAATAATCATGATTGTTTATACAAATCTATTCATTTCATCCCTCTTAATTCACAATCTTTTATAACTTTGTTTTCTACCCCTTTTTTTAGGATTTTACAATTTCTTTTTATTTTATCTTTTAATAGGGTTAAAGTTGTTTACGGGTTTACCAGAGTAACCCAAGTTGCCTCGGTTTATAGGTTTGGTAAGGTGTTTTATTTCTTTTTAATTGAATTTAACTTTGTTATCGTCTATTTTTTCTCATATAGTTAAAAAAATATTTTTTTTAAAAACAAAAACCATGTTAGTAAACTTTATAAAGTCCATGAATTTGTTCACAGGTTTTGCTAGTTAACATGGTTCGCAGGTCTGATGAATTTAACTTTTTTTTTTTCGATTTCATTTGTAGATATTGGGTTAATAGGGAATTCAATTTTATAATTGGTTTCATTTTATTTTTTATAAAGTTATTGAGGTCTCAAAAAATATCTCAGTATTGGGTTGATATTCGATTTTGTGATCATTTATTTTCTTTATTATATAATTAAATAAGAAATAGTTAAAAAAACAAAAACAAATTATAATCCTAGTGGAGTCCATAATCCGATCATGGGTTTGGTGTGCTAGCCTAAGTTACTCGATTCACATGTTTGACGAGTTTACCCACCAACCATATATGTTTTTTTTTTTCCTTTATTTTTTTTAATTATTATTTTTTATTTCGTCCTTCAATATTAGATTGATTACAAAACAGACTGCATGATTTATTTATTTTTGTTTTCTATAAGGTTATCACAATCTCAAATAAATATCTATTTTGATGTTTAATTTTGTGAGTATCTATTTTTATTATATAATTAAATAAAATAATTTATAAAAACAGGTTATTAAACTCAATAGATCCATGACTCGGGTCATGGGGGGACCAAAGTTGATCTAATTTCTCGTTGTCTCAATATTTTTTTAAAAAAGTTGTCATCTTGAAATTTTTTTGAAAGTTAAATCATGTTTTTTTAGTCATCCAGATTACCTTTAGATCCATAAAATCAATTGATTTAAATTGGGCTAGCTCCAACGTTGTTTAATTGGAAACTTTAATTAAGCAAAAAGTTAAGACATGAGATTTTAAGATTGACCTACTTGGCTATTTTTAATAACATTATCAAAAAACTCTTCATGCTCTTAACATTATCTTTGCATTTTAAAAAAATTGATCTGATCACGGCAAAGCAAGGGCGAATAGACTAGTGATGTATAAACCGGGAAACATACTCATGTTTTCGACGTGCTTTTTTTTTTTAATAATGTTTTGATTTTTGAGCTACCTTTTCTGTATCAAGTTTTATTTTTTTTTTTTAATTAGGGTTCAAAACAATAATTTGTACTTGATTTTCTTGTAAAAATCATATTGATTTTGAGTTAAGTTACTTACATCAAAATAATTTTTTTTCATCACATCTTAAATAAGGTATCCTTTGGAATTTAATTACGAAAAAAAAAGTTCTAGAATCCATCCTTGGAATAAATATGAACAACAATTTAGGGAAACAAACTAATTTACTATATCTCACGGTAATGGTAATGGTGTCAAAGGAATCAAAGTGTCCAGCAAAGCAGCAAATGGTGACCATTTGCCATTGATATTTCCTCATGATAAAATAAATTTTAAAACGTAATTATACGTGAAGAAAGTTATTTGATTAATTAAATAATAATTTTTATTTCGTTAAAAAAATAGAAATTACCACAAAATTAAACATTAAATATATTAGCAATACAGTGCATTGCGTTGAAAGCATTAAAATAATTAAATTTATTTTTGATATTTATATAAAAAAACAATTATTTATCTCAATATCAAAGAATGTATAGGAATTTTATTTCTTGGTGTTTAGTTCTAAGTTTGAACTCTATAATTAAGGAAATAGTCTTAAACTACAAGCCGTTTTTTTTATCATTCTTAATGTCTCAAGTCAAAATATGTTTCACATCATTTTCATTTGCTTAAACCTATTTAAAGATCATGAGAAAGAAGCTTTACCTAATGCAAATACCATTTTTCAATATTGAAAATATTTTATTTTAAAAAAATTACTTTGGATATTTTGTTTCTCAATCTCTATCATGTATTAATTTAAAAAATTAAAACAAAATTTTACATGAATTATTGGATGGTTTTATCACATGAAATTCATCATGATTAATTGTTTAAATTTTCACAATTTATTAACCCCTTGTACTTAAAAAAAGAAGAAGAAGAACTCTGAGCATTTTTTGGAAACCAAGTTATACTCGTGTTTCTAAGAAAAATTAATTTTTTTATATATTTTGGATCGTTTTGATGCGTTGATTTTAAAAATAATTTTTTAATAAATAAAAAAAATATCATTTTAACATATTTTAGCATAAAAAACAATTTAGAAAGCAACCAAAACCATATTCCCAAATAAACATTATCTATTTCATTTTAAAGAAAATTTATCATCTCAATTGATGTGATTGAGATGAAAAACAACCATTTTCTTTATTTTTATTAAAATTAGTTGTTAACTATTGTATTATTGTGCTAAATTTAGTTTTTTTTTTTTTAATTTTTTTTACTATACAGTATAATGAAAGATAATGAATGGTACGATTATTTTTACTGTTCTAACATGTTTTTCAAAATAATTTTAAGATAATTTTTATTTGAAAAAATATTAAATTAATATTTTTAATTATTTTTTATGATTTTGATATTATAATATTAAAAATAAAAAAAAATTATTTCTATTAAAAAATTATTTCTATTAAAACAATTACAATTCATTATCTAACACACAGTAAATTTCTCTAGCTTTCGCAAATAAATTAAAAAAAAAAAGAAAAAAAAAAGAAAAAAAAAAGGGAGGGATCCTCCCTCCCTTCCCTCTCTCTATATCTATATGCAGACACACGTGGCAGGACAAATCCCACAAAAAGTCATCCAGGGTCACAACCACGTGACATTATTGTTTCCATCATCACCTTACAAAGAAAGCTTCAAGCTTTTCTCTATTTTTCTTGTAGGCAGAAGTTATACTAAAACTTTAACTAGCATTAGTAATTGTAATTTAGATACTTTCTGTTTCTTGTTCAGCTAACTGTATTATAGTTGTTTGCAAAAGATAAGAGAAACAAAATAAAACGCTAAAAAAGAGAGAACAACCAAGATAAAGAAAAGGCCAGTTACAAGGCTCAAGCTCCCCTGTATACAATAAGAAAACCTTCATTTTGATCTTTCTTTCTTCACGAACTTGTTATTGGGTTTTTGAAATGTTTAAGCTTTTCAGGGCTTATCAACTCGTCATTGATTTCCTCCTCATTTTCTCTGTATTCCTTGATGTTTTTCTCGCAGGTATGATGTTTTTTTGTTGTGGTTGTGTTTTAAGATTTGAAATCGTTATTCGGGTGTTGGGGTTTACTGGGTTTGGTATTAAATGCTGATCCTTTCATTTTCAGGGTTGTTTGTATATATTGTTTTATTAATTGGGTCGTGTTTGTCTTTTCCTTTTATGGAAGTTTGATTGGGATCTAGAGGTGATTTAGCATTAAAGTTTCTGTTTGGTTGCTGTGAATGTAGGAATCTAAATAGTAACTGAAAGCTTGAATCTTGGAGCTCATTGGTCTAGTTTTAATTTGTTCTGTCGCCTCTAGTGTGATAAAGTTTGTGCTCTGGCCGTATATACAATATTTCTTATAATCTGATATTTTACTTGGTGTCCATTTTGAACAGAATTCCGATTAGAAGAATTTCTGTGGTTATGAGTTTATTAAATTGAAAGTGATAATGTATTATGTTTTTATGATTAGTTTGAAATCAAGATAGCTATGAAGCAAACTTCATTACTAGTTTTATAATGCTTAGTGACTGTGTCGAACATTTTGTCTTCGAGTAGGTTTGTAATTAATTTATGCTTTATTTTTGTTGTCTGCAGAATAGCGAATGATGCTAAATCATTTTCAAGGTGTTTGCTGGATATTAAAGACACGCATTTGATTTGTTTCTTGCTTTTTGTGAGGGAAAGTAAGTCTAAGTTCTTTTTGGCATTTCTGCAAAATTCGAATCTCAGCATGCGTTATTTTTTGGACTACCTCTCACCATGTTGTTCTTGTCTAAAGGTTTTAGTTTCATATGATCGGACCATCTTAAAAGGCTTTCCATCAAAATTATCTTAATTGTTGCCTCCCCTGCCTTTATCAGTGCATTAATTCTTGTTCCATCAGTTGTTTTCCACCACCAAAGTTTCCATGTTAGCGTTCTTATTTTGACCACACTCATTTTATGAACATGTTATTTCTTTATCACCTAATGTTACAGCTGGCCTGGCACCATTTAATTGTTTTCCCTTTATTTGGACTTGCATTTTACAATCTCAAAAAGGACTGGATGTTTCCCTCCTTTTCCATCCAAATTATTTTAGATTTATGGTTGATGTCTTCCCTGATCTTCCCTCTGTACTGATCTTATCTTTTGTTTGGCCATTTAACATTGTTGGACTTCTGTCGCCATCCTGAAACTCCATTATTGTCTTTTGGTTTTGTGAATTGTTTATTGTGTGGAGGTCAGGGGTGTTGTGAGTGTAATCAATAATCTGGCTTGTATGCATACATAGTCACAGACATGAAGTGAGTTACTGATGAACTACTAGTAAAATTGTAACGAGTAGGGATTATATGTGAAATTGAGCTGTGATTGCCAATATGAGGTTATTTGTAATTTTTATTGCAAATTCTTATTCCACTTCTCATTTGTTTTATTTAGCTTTCTCCTGTCTTATAGACCACAAGCCATAAGAGTGTTTCCAATCTTTAATTTTTCTTTACATTATGAATTCCTGAATAGGCAGATGGCAGCTGAGCTCGTCAATTCTGCAACCAATGATAAGCTGGCTGAAGTAGATTGGACCAAAAATATTGAAATCTGTGAATTAGTTGCACATGATGAAAGGTATAACATATTGTCTGCATTGTTTTAGTTATTTCAAATGTGTTGTTCATGGTAAATCATGTTTAGGGAATGACCACTAGTATTAAATATGCTCTTGTTCAAAGACTGGATTTTGCGAGATGATGTTTTTAGAATTTCAGTATTTAAGGTTCTGCTAAATACTGCGTAGGTAAAGCAAGCTGTTAGTTTGAACACTGGTTCTTCATTTGTTTGCTTGTCATCATTGATGAATTCATGGAACAGTTCTGTTGATTCTATTCCACAGGCAAGCTAGAGATGTTGTTAAAGCTATTAAAAAGCGTTTGGGAAGCAAGAATGCCAATACTCAATTATATGCAGTAATGGTGGGTTGATGCTCATGCTTTGTATGGCAGATATGCTTGGTACAATGCAAATAGGTTAAAACACTTATTACCTCTTGTTTTTGCAGTTGTTGGAGATGCTGATGAACAATATTGGGGAGCAAGTTCATAGACAGGTGATTGATACAGGGATTCTGCCCGTTCTTGTCAAGATAGTGAAGAAAAAGGTTGACCATTCACTTTTACAAAGTTAGTTGATTCTTGGCTCATTTTACAGAGTTGTAACAAAAATTTACCTGTTCTCCTTGTATTACAGACAGAGTTGCCTATACGAGAAAGGGTATTTCTTCTTCTAGATGCCACACAGACATCTCTTGGTGGTGCTTCTGGAAAGTTCCCGCAGTACTATACTGCATATTATGATTTGGTGGTAGGTAATGTATGGAACATGTGGCTTGTCAGAATTACTTTTTATGCCAATTAACCACTGCTAGGTTACAACTTCTGCAGATTCATTGACATTTGATAGTTTGAGGGGTCTCTGTTTCTTTTTCTTTGTCCACATGATTTCTACTGTTGACAGGCCTTACAGAAAACCAACAAGCTTGTTGTGCCATCATGTCTGCATATTTAGAAGAAAATTTGTCACTTGAACAACTTACTAGCTCAACAGGCTTCTACTTAAAATCTCATTGGAAGTCCAAAAAATAAGAACAACAAAATTCTATGTGCAAATTTGTCATTTAGGAGTTTTCTTTTCCCTTAGTGAGGTTCTGAAATTTGCGTACCCCAAATATCTATGAATTGGAGCTTTAGAAATTGTTTGCCAATGGTCCCAGCCCTAGTTCCCCTTCTTACTGTTTGCCATCGCGAAACTTTCTATTGTAATGTGGGTTTATCAGCTTGGGTGTTTTACCAGCAGCAGTGACAATTGCACAGTATAATAGGAAAAAAATTTGAATTGTTCTTTTGCTGTGCAGGATTTTTTTAACTCTTGAAAGTAAGCTTGTTTTAAATTGTTTTCCAGAGTGCCGGAATGCAATTTCCTCAGAGACCTCGTGAAAGACCATCAAGCGAAAGACCGTCAAATAATCAGACTTCCCAAGGAAATAAGAAAATTACACTCAATGGGGAACTTGCTGCCTCTAGACATGAAATGGTTGCTCAGCCAGCACCAGTGGAGCCTCAAGTTGTTCCAGAATCCAGGTATATTTTGCTAATTCAATCCTTTGTTTGTATTGAGGTATGTTGCATCATGCACTGATCTTAAGGTAGGCTAGGTGCTAGTTTCTATCATTCACGCACTGAAGAGGAGGTTTAATTGTTTGCCCGCAAAAGAATAACCATTTTTAATCTTGCATTATTGTACGCAGTATTATTCAGAAGGCTAGTAATGCTCTGGAGGTTTTGAAAGAAGTCCTTGATGCTGTTGATTCTCAAAATGTACTTTTCTTTCCTGCAATTTTGAGTTTGGTCTTGGAATGCTTTTCTGCTTATTTGTATCAATCACATTTCCATGTCTCTCATGATCCTACTTAAATTCATATTGGATCAACTTCCATATTTGATTTCCTTTTTGGGCTTGAACCTTTTAAACACAAAACTACTAATTTTCTGCATTATGTGATTATTATACCGTGGTATTTCCAAGCATTCTGCTTGATTGTTTCAATTCTCAACAACATCCTCTATTACATGATGTAAAAGATCCTTTCTTTTTTCTAGGGCTTGACATTAAAGTGCGTTGTGTTTTTCTTGTTTGTGCATAAAAATATACTTCATGTGAACTTATAATTTGATGCGAGCAGGCAATTTAATATGGTGACCCCAACTAGTTTGGGATTAAGGTGTGGTTGTTAATGGTAAAAATGCTGGCATGTTAACATCATCTGTTTTGCTTCAATGCCAAATTTTGCTGTGTCATAATGTTTCCTGTTGATTACAAGGCTGTAGCTTATAATACAGAAGTAAATGGCACATGTACTATTTTGGATGGTTAACATTTATAAATTGCTTGTTGCTTGATTCCTTTTTCTTCTTTTTTTTGTCGTGAACTGCATTAGTGAATTATGAGTTAGCATTTCTTATTCTACTCTTATGATGTTCTTCTTTCAGGGAGCAAAGAATGAGTTTACTCTTGATCTCGTGGAACAATGTTCATTCCAAAAGCAGAGAGTAATGCATCTTGTGATGACTTCTAGGTAGGGCTGCTTTGTGGTCATTATGGCAGACTTTATTATTAGCCAGACTTGTAATTGCTCTTGAATTGATTCTCCTTTTCTCTTTGGAGTCAGGGATGAAAAGTTGGTCTCTCTATCTATTGAATTGAATGAGCAGCTACAGAAAGTTCTGGCAAGACATGACGCCCTTCTTTCTGGGAGATCTACAGTTTCAGATAGGAATACCTTTTCCAATAGAACTACCACAGCCCCAAATCATTTTAATCATGAAGAATCAGAGGAAGAGGAGGAGCCTGAACAGCTTTTCCGAAGGTATGTTTGTGTCATCTTCATTAGGGCTAGGCTTGTATTTGGTGAAAATGAGAATGCAAATTTTCTCTTCCGAGAAGAAACTTATAGTTGCAAATCAAGTCAATATCCAATCCACTTTTGCAAGGAGTTAATGCTGTATGCATCTTTAAGCATGTAACATTATATTTAACTTCCAGAACTACATGCATTTATTCCTGGTTCATATTGCCATATCCATGCAAAACTTGGTAGGTTAAGAAAAGGAAAGGCCTGTGCAAGACCTGAAGATGAAGGCAACTCAGAAGAGCATCTCCCTTTGGGCATAATTGGATCGACCATTCCAGGAGAAAGGCTGAACCGTCCACTTATACGGCCACTTCCTTCAGAGCAGCCACAAGAACCCAGTGCACATCCTGCACCTGTTGTAATTCCACCGCCACCTGCGAAACACATTGAAAGGGAGAAATTCTTTCAGGAAAAGAAGGTTGATGGTTCTGATGTGGATAGCCACATGAGGGGTCTTTCATTACACAGTCGCAATGCCAGCAGTTCCCATGGTGGAAGCATAGATTTTGGTGTGACTATGCACTAGAGCGATGTTCACTTCAACTCATGTTTTTTCATCATTGTATTTAGTGATTATGGAAAGGTGGTTTCTCATGCACTGTTTATGAGGGTGGTTTTTATTGTTAGTCAGGTACTAGGGGGTATAGGAAGGTTACAGATGCAGAACTTGTCAAACTGTGTCTCATTCGACTACACATTTATTTAAGTTTTACCTCTGTTCCTGAAGAGTTCTACCTAAGTTTGCACTTTTAAGCAAGCTGGAACACTGTTTCTGTCTTGGGAGGGGTTTGTATACAGGAGGTTTTTCTTATGTTATTCCCTATTGGTTATTATCATTTTATGAGATACAGCTCATAGGCAATAACTAGTTCCCATGGTGCATGTTTGAATAACCATCCCTGTGAAGTGTCTGGAGACTCTTCTGTCTTCTGAAAAGTCATTTTTGCAGATCGACCGAATCTGAAACCCTTTGGAAGTCATTCCGTCATTTTTTCAGGAGCTCATCTGACCTGTGAGGGCTAAACAATGACCTGTCTTGCAACCAGCCGCTAGCTCCCAACATCTCCTTAGCGATCATGCCTTTTGACACTTCCTCGTATATCAGTTCCATATCCCGAACTAATCTTCTTATCTCATAACCAAACTACCAAGACCTTCCAACCGATTCCCGTTTGCACTTTCCTGGACTGCCACCCAACAAAGACCTCTCACTTGCCCGAACCCCTACTTGATCGCGACCATCCTGCCTACCATGAATTCCATAGTCTCGGCACTACGCTCCCAATTTGAGGGGGATGATATGGAACAGTTTCGACATGGTTGAACCACAAGCAATCAAAGCTCTCACTGAGGTGCCTGTGTTCCAAATGGTTTAACCCCACCTTTATACTGCATAGGGCCAATGATTGTTGATGTCAGAAAAAGGGGTGCCTCAGATGATGCAGTGTCAAAGTGTTTGCTGTGGCTATACAAGCACCCAAGCCAGAGTTTCATGTTCTTTTGTTTTGGCGGAAAAGGTGCTTTCTCTGTACCTCAACTAAAAGAGATTGCTAATGGCCTGGAAAGGTCTATATATTAATTAACATTAACAAATAATTAAGTATAACTCTGAAAAAGGCATGATTTTTTTTTCCCCGTAAAAGGCTAACAGTTTATCCCCACAAGCTATTTAAGATTACGCAAGACTTTTTATTTTTTCAATTTGGTTTTCTAATATATTTCTTTTTTGTGATTTAATCATGAAGACTAATTAATCTTGATTTCTTATAAAAAGAAGAGATTAAAAGAAAAAAGATTAAAATAAAAAAGACACCAAACATTGATTACATGCTATAAGTTACGCAAAAGATGTATTTTGGTACATGAACTTTAAAATTCACAAAAATTATACAATTTCAGTACCTCGATATTTTTCTAATTAATTTTGGTATAAAAAATTATTTTTATTATTTTTTAGTTCCTAGTTGAGAAATGAGAGAGAGGTTGTCTGATTTCAACAGTAAAAAAAAAAAAAAGTGTCGTTGACACTGATTAAGACAAACAAAACAAACGATATTTGTGTCAGATAGTTCCATTTAATGAAGAGAGTTCTTTGTTTTTTTGGGTGATTTTTTTAGGTCATAAATAGGTTTATAATTGTTCGTATGATGTTTTGGGTAAAAAAAAAAAAAAAAAAACTTAAACCCCAATTTCCAAACTACTACAGTGGTGGGCAAATTAGACAATGCATTGTTTAATTTTTTTTTTTAAAAAAAATGGGGCGAACACCCTAGTTGCAAAAAAAATAAAGGCCCAATCATACCGGCTTGCTAAGGCAGGTTTGCACGTGGGCCCTTACAAAATGGTTCAGGCGGGTGGGCTAAACAACCTTTTCTTTTCTTTTCTTTTCTTATCTAATTCTTTTTTAAAATTAATGGTTTTTTTTTCTATTTTTTTCTAATTTATATTTAAATTATTACTCTTTCTCTCTTTCATTTTATTTGGAGAGACTCTTTTAAATTATGTTTTTTTTTAGTTATGCATTTAAATTTGAAGAGTTTTTTTTATTCATCTATAATTTTTTTTTTAATCTTTTGTATGGATGAAGTTTATTTTTGAAAATAGAAAAATTTATTTTTCAAATAATATTTCTAATATATGTAGTCTTGCATAATTTTTTATTTTATTTTATCAATTTAATTTGTATCTTTATTTCTATTATCGTTTGCTTCAATAGAAAAATTATTTTAATAAAAAATTTAGCAAACACAATAGGATAAATATCTCATCTTTCAAGATTAAATATCTTGATTTAGATTTTTCAAGTTTGTTTAGATATCGTTAATGATTTTTTATTTATTTATTTATTCACACATAGTTCTCAACTTATTTGATTACATATATTCATAAATTTTTTATTTGAACTTAGATTTTTTTAAAACTACAGAAATGCGTTGAAAAAACCTGCAAATACAATTTTTTTTTATAAGAAATGAAAATATCTGACTCGTTGTGGATATTAACTATTACTCTAAAAGACATGGGTTTTTCATTGTGTAAGGCTCCATTGTTCATCCTCTCATATATTGTTGTGGATGGGTTGTGCAAAAATTTATTTTTTTTTCCCATGATTTAGTTTTAATTAAAGACCAATTGATTTTGATTTCTTATGAAAAGGTAGGATTGAAAGAAGATGGACTAAAATGAAAAAGACATTAATCATAGGTGGCATGCCATAAGTCACAAAAGATGCACTTTGGTCCTTGAACTTTAAAAATCACATAAATTATATAATTTTAGTATCTCAATATTTTTCCAATTCAATTCTGGTACAAAAATTTATTTTTGTCATTTTTTTGTTCTTAATTGAGAGAGGAGAGAGAGAAGTCATCTAATTCCGATAGTAAAAAGAAAAAAGTATCGTTAACATCGATTGAGACCATCAAAACGAACGATATTTATATCAAATAGTTTATTTGATGAGGGGAGTACATATTAAGGTTTTTTTTTCCTTTAAAGTTCGTGAAAAAAATATTGAGCTTGTGTTGATTTTTGAATTTGGGTTGATTTCGGTTTCTTAGGTTGTTTCAAGGTTTTTTTAGGCTATAGATAGAGGTTATCACGATTTCTACAATGTTTTATAGGTGTTTTTGGTCAAAATAGGTTGAAAAATAGGTTTTTGGGTAAAAAATAAAAAACAAAAGCCCTATTTTCCAGCCACCATAGTGGGTGGAATCTAGACAAATTAGACGACGCGATGTTTGCCTTAGCAAGCGACGCGTCAACTGATTTAAAAAAAAATAAAAATTGGGCGAACAAAAAAATTGCAAAAAAAATAAAATAATAAGAGTTTAATCATGCAAGCCTGGATAAAATTGGTCATGCCCAGCAACGCTTGGCCTTTATTTTTTTATATATAATTGTTTTTTCTAATTTTTTTTTAAAATTAATGATTCTTGTTTTATAGTTTTTTCTCTAATTTTTTTTTAATTTTATATTTAAATTATTACCCTTTCTCTCTTTCATTTTGTTTGGAGAGCCTCTTTTAAAATACAGTTATTTTTTTAGTTATGCATTTAAATTTGAAGAGTTTTTTCTGATTCTTCTATAATTTTTTTATCTTTTTTTTATGAATGAACATTATTTTTAAAAATAGAAAAAAATTATTTTCAAATAATATTTGTAATATGTGCAGCCTTGTATGATTTTTTTTTTTCCTTTTTATTTTATTCGATCAATTTAATTTCTCTATTTCTATTATTGTTTGCTTAAATAAATAAAAATTATATTAATAAATAAATTTAGCAAACACAACTATGTAAATTCCCGTCTTTCAAGATTAATATATTGATATATACTTGTCTCTTAATTTTTCAAGTTTTATATTAAGGTATAGTTAATGATTTTTTATTTATTTATTCACACACTTAGTTCTCGATTTATTTGATTACATGCAAGCATAAAAAAATTATTTGAACTTAGATTTTTTAAACTACATAAATGCATTGAAAAAACCTGCATATATAATTTTTTTTATATAAAATAAAAATATCTAACTCACAGTAAAGCACAACACAGGTGACATAACTAGTATAGACTAAAATCCATGGCTTTTTTACTATAAAGTGGCACTGTATAAAAACTCATTGCAGTGGATTTCAATAGTTTCATAACTGTTTTGTCCTTTATTTTTATTAAAAGCTGTATTTAGCACTCTTTCATTAAAAACAATATGTTTCAGGTTCTATTACAAGAAGATTCAATTAGCTTGGATGTTGTATAGTGTTAGATTTAAGGGTCTCGAATCTGGTATAGCTGTCTAATCCATATCACTTAAAACATTTTTTATATCTTTTATATTTTTTTATATATTTTTTTAAAAATTAATATTAACCTAATGCAGAACGCGGGGCAATATCCATGTGGCCTTTCGCATTCTATATATATTATAGCAATTCCCCTTTAATATCAGTCAAGAAAACTTTTCTCACTGCTTTATTTCAGCACTTTTTGGCCCCAAGACCAGCTCCCCCTTGCATTCACCGTCTTAGAACTGGCCATCCCACATGACTATTATTTTCCTTTGTTTTTTTTACCACCGTTGTTGTTTTGTTCATTGGCTATGATGTCATTAGCCACTTTATTTATCATTAAGCAAATTTTCAACTTATTCTTCAAGTTTTCCAAAATCCAACTCTGCTTTGCTGGGAACTTGCATAAATTTTCATGCCTTTTTTAGGTGCTTGCAAATTCTTAGGACATGTTTGTTTCCTGAAAAGTAATTTCTGGGAAACTATTTTCCAAACTTTTCCATGTTTGTTTGTCATTAGAAAAATTGATCAACGGAAAACACTTTCTAGTCAACGAAAAATACTTTCCAGTCAATTTCAGTCAAAGAAAACTTTGCTTGGTTTTCAGGAAAGTGTTTTTCCTTTAGCTGTGTTTGTTTTCTGAAAAGTGGTTTCCGGGAAATCATTTTCCAAACTTTCTTGTGTTTGTTTGCCAGTAGGAAAGTGGGTCAATGGAAAACACTTTCCAGTAAAAGGAAAATTTGACTTGGTTTTCAGGAAAGTGTTTTCCTGAAAATTTTGGGGGGAAAACACTTTCCGGAAGTTGTGAAAAATTTAGAAATGTCATTATTTGCTGATTATATCAAATTTGATCCTCAAACTTTTGATTGCTATATATATTTTGTTTTGAATATTTATTTTTCAATTTCATTTCTTAAAATTTTATTTTTATATTAACTTTGGTCCTTATTTTTTATAATTGCTATTTGCTTTTTCCTTATCATATTTTTATTGAAATTTTTTATCTATCAAATTTGGTCCTTATTCTTTTGATTGTTACTTATTTTATTTGAAATAATTTATAAAATGTTGATTATTATTATTTTAATTTCTTCATCTTTCATTTTTTTTTTTTTAATTTTTTAGATTTGATCTCTATTATTTTGATTATTATTTATTTTTATTTGAGATAATTTATGAAATTATATTTTTTTTTTCAATTTTCATTCTCATTCAACTTTTTTTAATTTGTAAGATTTGTTCCTTATTATTTTAATAAACTTGAAAAAAATAAAATATTAATAAGTTATTTTTCAACTCATTTTCCATGACATAACCAAACACTGGAAAGTGTTTTCCAACTCATTTTTCATTACACTATCAAAATATTGAAATACTTTCTCGGAATTCACTTTTCCAAAATTCATTTTCTCTGAAATTTATTTTCTAAAAAAAATTATTTTCAAACAAACAAACAGAGCCTTAAACATTAAGATATTTCATTCATCTAATTTGTCCCTTGGTATATCGTTGCGTGTTGACATTCCATTGTCCTCAACTACTACGTACTACAACTTCATCTTCCGCTCTTCTTTACTTGCACAAAGCTAATGTCACTTTCCCTTTGCATGTACAAGACTGCCTGATCCAACAACTTGCAGGAGCATCCTTTTAATGTGAATTACGTACAGTGCAATTCACAATTAAAACTAAATGCCTTTTAATTATAAGTTTTTTTATATTATTTTTTTATTTAATTTAATTTATTAATATTAATTTTTTTTATTTAGTTATCATACTCTTATAACATCTCAGATTTGACAAATTAACCTTGTTGATTCAGATTTTTTTTTTTATTAATTTTTTTCTTCCAATAATTTTTTCTTTGTTTGTTTTCTTTTTTATTAATTTTTTTGTTTAATTTAGTTTGTTAATATTTTTTTTCTAGTTAGTTATTACACTCTTATAACACAGATCTCAGGTTTGACGAGTTAACCTGATTTAGCGGGTTAACCCAGTTGATTCAATTTTTTTTTCCTTTTTCTTCATTAGTGTTTTTCTTCCAATTTCATATTTTAATATCATAATTAAACTATAACTAAAACTGCTCAGTGTTTCACTGTGCAAGTCCACAGTGAAACGCTGAGCTGTCTTCTCTTTTTTTTTTTTTTTTTTTTTTTTTTCAGGCTTCTTTTCTTCTTCTTTGTCTTTTTTAAGCTATTTTTTTTTAATTAATGTTTTTTTTTTTTAAAGAACATTGTTAATATTAAATTTTTTTCTATTTAGTTATTAAATTTTCATGATACAGATTTTTGGTTTAATGGGTTAACGCGGATTTTTTTCTCTTTTTAATTAATTTTTTCGAATGCAATTCACAGTGAAACGCTTAGCTATATTTGTTTTTTTTTAAGCTGTTTTTTTTCTTTTTTCTTTGTTTTTTTAAGCTGTTTTGTTTTCTTTATTTTTTTTTAATTAATATTTTTTTGTTTATTTTTTTATTAATGTTTTAATTTTTTTCTATTTAGTTATCAAACTTTCATTACATGAGTTCCGGGTTTGACGCGTTAACCTAGATTTTTTTTTCTGGTTTTTCTTTTTAATTAATTTTTTCGTTAAATTTTTTTCTATTTAGTTATCAAACTTTCATGACACGGATTCCGGGTTTGACGGGTTAACCCAGCTATTTCTGGGTTAACCCCTAAATTTTTTTTTCCTATTCAGTTATCAAACTTTCATGACACGAATCACAGATTTGACGGGTTGACCTGATTTGAAGGGTTAACCCAGTTAATTCAGATTTTTTTTTCATTAGTTTTTTTTTACGTGAAGGCTTTTTTTTTTAATTAATATGTTTTTTTGTTTAGTATTTTTGTTTTTTTTTTTGCTTTTTAATTATTTTTTTAAAATTTAGTTTTGTTAATACTGAGTTTTTTTTCTATTTAGTTATCAAACTTTCATAACACGAATCCCAGGTTTGATGAATTAACCTGATTTGACGGGTTAACCGAATTAATTCAGATTTTTTTTTCTTTTTCTTCATTAGTTTTTTTTCTTCCTGTAGGTTTTTTTTCCTTTGTTTTTGTTCTTTTTAATTAATCTTTTTTTTTGTTCATTTTAGTTTATTAAGGTTAATTGTTTTCTATTTAGTTATCACACTTTCATGACACGAATCTCAGGTTTGACGGGTTAACCTGATTTGGTGGGCTAACCCAGTTGATTCATATTTTTTTTCTTTTTATTTATTAGTTTTTTTTTCCAATTTCATCTTTAAATATTGTAATTAACTATAACTAAAAGACATAAATATTTTTTCTTTCAATTTTATGACACGAATTCCAAGTTTGACGGGTTAAACCAGTTGATTAAGACTTTTTTTCTTTTTCTTAAGTAGCTTTTTTCTTTTGATTTGATCTTTTTAATATCGATTTGATTAAGAATTAAACTTTAAGATTTGTTTTGTATACTGGTCATTAAATTATTGTGATCTCATGAGGAGATTTTATTATACCCCTCCTTGCAAAGCATTATTCATCGGAATAATGTTTTGTTTTATTGTTTTTTTCATTCCAATTAATCTTTTTTCTTTTTAATTTCATTATGTAATATTAAATTTTTTTTCTTTTTAATTATCACATTTTTATAACAAAACCTTGCAACCAGACTCATATCAAAGGCTCCGAGTTTTGATGTTGCAACAAAACTCACTTAAACTTGGGTCATGCAAATTTAATATTATTATTAATATTATAAATAAAATTTTTGGATCATGAGTAACAGATAGACCCAATGCTTTTAGGTATAACTTTGTAGAAAAACCTAACACTCTTAAATTTTTAATTTTTTTCAATATTTTTTATATAAAAAAATTGACCCGCAGCGTAGCGCGGGCCACGTATTATTATAACAATAGCTAACACAGCTAAGTGTTACACTGTGCAAGTCCACAGTGAAACGTTGAGCTGTCTTCTTTTTTTTTTTTTTTTTAAGGCTGTTTTTTTTTTTCTTTTTTTCTTTTTATACGCTGTTTTTTTTTAATGAATGTTTTTTTTTTTTTTGTTAATGTTGAATTTTATTCTGTTTAATTATCGAATTTTTATTATACAAGTTTTGGGTTTGATGGGTTAACTCGGATTTTTTTTTCTGGTTTTTCTTTTTAATTGGTTTTTTCGGGTGCAGTCCATATTGAAACTCTTAGCTGCCTTTTTTTATGCTTTGTTTTTTTGAGCTTTTTTTTTTTTTTGTTTTTTTGTTTTTTTTAACCTGTTTTGTTTTCTTTGTTTTTTTTAATTAATATTTTTTTTGTTTAATTTTTTTTTTGTTAATGTTAAATTTTTTTCTGTTTAGTTATCAAACTTTTATTACATGGGTTACGGGTTTGACGCGTTAACTCGAATTTTTTTTTTATTTTTTCTTTTTAATTAATTTTTCATTTAATTTAGTTTGTTAATGTCAAATTTTTTCTATTTAGTTATAAAATTTTCATAACACGGATTCCAGGTTTGATGGATTAACCCAACTAATTCTGGGTTAACCCGTAAATTTTTTTTTTCTATTCAGTTATCAAACTTTCATGACTCGAATTCCAAATTTGATGGGTTAACCTGGTTTGAAGGATTAACCCAGTTAATTCAGATTGTTTTTTTCTTTTTCTTCATTGGTTTTTTTTTTTCATGTAGGTTTTTTTTTTTAATTAATATTTTTTTTTGTTTAGTATTTTTGTTCTTTTTGCTTCTTTTTTTTTTTGCTTTATAATTATTATTTTTAAATTTAGTTTGTTAATATTAAGTTTTTTTATGTTTAATTATCAAACTTTCATGACACGAATACCAGGTTTGACGGATTAACCTGGTTTGACGGGTTAACCCAGTTAATTCAATTTTTTTTTTCGTTAGTTTTTTTTTCTTCATGTAGGTTTTTTTCCTTTATTTTTGTTATTTTTAATTAATCTTTTTTTTGTTCATTTTAGTTTATTAATGTTAATTTTTTTTTCTATTTAGTTATCTCACTCTCATGACACGAATCTCAGGTTAAAACCTGATTTGGTGGGTTAACCCAGTTGATTCATATTTTTTTTTTTCTTTTTCTTTATCGATTTGATTAAGAATTCAACTTTATGATTTGTTTTGTTTACTGGTCATTAAATTATTGTGATCTCATGAGGGGATTTTACTATACCCTTCCTTACAAAGCACCATTCATCGGAATAATGGTTTGCTTTATTGTTTTTTATTTTCAATTTTTTTTTTAAGTTTTATTATGTAATATTAAATATTTTTTCTTTTTAATTATCATACTTTTATAACAAAACCTTGCAACCAGACTTATATTAAAAGCTTCGAGTTTGATGTTGCAATCAAACTCACTTAAACTTGGATCATGCAAGTTTAATATTATTATTAATATTATAAATATAACTTTTGGGTAAGGAGTGACAGACAAACCTAATGCTCTTAAGTATAACTTTGTAGAAAAACATAATACTTTTAAATTTTAGCTTTTTTTAATATTTTTTATATAAAAAAATTGACCCGCAGCGTAGCGCGGGCCATATAACTAGTAATAACTAAAAGAGGTCAATCTTTCACTGTGAATTACACTGTGCAAATCTATAGTGAAAGGCATCCCTTTTAGTTATAGGTTTTTTTTTGCTTTTTTTTTTAATTATTTTTTTAATTTAGGTAGTGAATATTAATTTTTTTTCAATTTAGTTATCACACTTTCATGACACGGATCTCAGGCTTGACAGGTTAACCTAGTTTTAGCGGGTTAACTTAGTTGATTCAGATTCTTTTTCTTTTTCTTTAATTAGTTTTTTTTATTCTAATTTTATCTTTTAATATTGATTTAATTGAGAATTAAACTTCATGATTTGTTTTGTTTATTTTTCATTATATTATCATAATCTCATGAGAGGATTTTACTATACCCCTCCTCGTAAAGTATTATTCATTGGAATTGTGTTTTGCTTTGTTTTTTTCGTTTCAATTATTTTTTTTGTTTTAATTTTATTCTTTAATAAAAAAAAAAATTTCTATTTAGTAATTATACTTTCATGACATGACCTTGCAGCCAAACCCACATCCAAGACTATTGAATCTAATGTTGCAGCTAGACTCAAGGCTTTTGGACTTGATGTTGCAGGTAAACCCACTTAAACTTGGGTCATGCAAGTTTAATATTATAATTAATATTAAAAATATTATTATTTGTATTATAACATTATTATTTTTATTATAATGAATATTGCTAATAAAATAATAAATAAATTTGAAAAAAATATATTATTAGTTATAGGTTTTTTTTTTTTGCTTTTTTTTCTTTTTAATTAAATTCTTTTGTTTAATTTAACTCGTTAAATATTTAAAAAAATTTCTATTTAGTTATCATACTCTCATGACATGGATTCCAGGTTTGACGGGTTAACCCAGTTGATTCAGATTTTTTTTCTTTTGCTTAAGTAGTTTTTTTTCCTTTCAATTTCATATTTTAATATCAATTTGATTGAGAATTAAACTTTATGATTTGTTTTATTTCCTTTCATTAGATTATTGTGATCTTATAAGAGGATTTTACTGTACCCCTCATCGCAAAGCACTATTCATTAGAATAGTGTCTTGCTTTATTGTTTTTTTTCTTTTTTTTTTCCTTTTCAATTAATCTTTTTTTTTTGTTTAATTTCATTATGTAATATTAAAATTTTTTTTTTCTATTTAGTTATTATATTTTCATGACTCGACTTTGCAGTCAGACCCACATCCAAGGCTCTTGAGTCTAGTGTTGCAGCCAGACTCAAGGCACTTAGGTCTGGTGTTGCAAGCCGATCCACTTAAACTTGGATCATACAAGTTTAGTATTATTATTAATATTATAAATATTACTATTGGTATTATAATTAGTATTATAGATATTACTTTTGGATCAGGTGTTGCCGTTAGACCCTAAGCTCTAGGGTCTAGCTTTGCGTATAGACCCAACTCTATTAGATTTTAGCTATTTTTGATATTTTTTATGCCAAAAAAGTGGCTAGTGGCGTCGCTCGGGCCACCTAACTAGTACATAAAGCTAGAACATATGGTGTTTTTACTGTTCACAAAATCACTATTCAGCTTCTCATATTTTATTATAGATTATAATAGTGTAATTTTTGAAAAATCTCAATTTGATCCTTAAACTTCTTCTTTTTTGCACAATTAAGCGTTTTTTAGACCAAATAATCCAATTGCATTTATTTTTTTTGTAAGTGAGGGTTGAATTGAAAGAAAGAGGACTGAAGTGAAAAAAATGGGTAGCATAGGTGGAGGATTGAAAATTTCTATCAAAAATTCATTTGAGTATCCCATCTTTTTTATCTATTGCGTTACCGTTCCTAGACTTTTACAAAACTCAATTTTGGTAGCAAACTTTATTTTACTCATTTTTCAATTTTTTTTTATATTATTGGAAGAAAGAGGAGGTCATTGGATTCCAACTTAGAAAAAATATCTTTGTTGGTGAGGAATCTAGTCACTGAAACAGTTATTTTGTTTCAAATGGTTCCATATGATAAAGGGAGTTAAGATTATGTTTTTTTTTTTTTCACCTTAAAAACACCTACAAAATCATATATGAGCCTAGAAACGTATTTTTTTGTTTCAAGTGGGTTTCAGATTTTAGTGTATGTGTGTGTGTGTGTGTTTTATGTTTTTCATGGACATAAATTGATTTAACAAGGTCTCTAGAGTGTTTCCTAGATGTTTTGGACCAAAAATAGGTTGAAAATGAGTTTTTGGATTAAAAAAACAAAGGACCTTGTTTTTCTGACTACCACAGTGATCAAATTCTAGGGATGAATATATGACATGCTAATTTTTTTTTCCTGATGCATGAAGTCGATGACAAATCTTCTGCCCCATTAAAATTTTTAAAACATATAGGTCGGCTCACAACCGTTGCTTGATTGGGGTTTTTTTTTTTAATTCTTATTTTTTTAAAAAAAATAATAATGCATTAGTTGATATTTTTTCAAATAAATTTTGGGTTTATGTTTTGATTTTGTGATGATTGTTTTATGATATTAGGTGTGCTCTCAATAAATTTTTTGATTCACAACATATACTTTATATATTTGTATTACATAAGAGAATTTTTTTAACAATAAAATCCATTAAAAAATAATTCATAAATATTATAATATAATATTATTTTGGGTAATAGAAGATATTTTAATTTTATAACATTAGTGTATGGGATTTAAAGTTTTATTATCTTAAGATTTTTTATTCATTAGTTTTGAATTATATGTATTATTAAATACATAAATAAATTATGAGTTGGGTCCTAGCCCCAGCAGGACCCATTATCATAATATTAAGACCTGGCTCGGTCCAAGGCCAGAGTTCCGGGTTTTGACCAAGTTGGTCGGGTCAAAATTATTTTTTAAAAAAATTAAAATGATGTTGTTTTAGTAAAAAAAATCAAGAAAAAATAAAAGTCAACGGGTTTGTAATCGAGTTTTGACCGGGTCTTGCTGAGTCACACTGGGTTTTTCCTTCCCCCATTTTTTCTTCAACCCAGGTCGAGCCACCGAGCTGGGTTGGGTTTCAAAACTATGCCCATTAGAGTTGGGTCTTGTTGGGGGCAGAACCTAAACTAGCTTTGGGTTCGGCTGCAGAATAGGACCTAATAAGTTTGGGGACCCAAAAGCCCGAGGTCCGGATCCAATTCTCTTGGGTCCTGTGTTAAGATCTAAGCCTAATGGGTCTTGCGTTAGGACCCAACTCACTTGGGTTCAATGTCAGGACCTAATTCTCTTGGGTCCTGCGTCAGCACCCAAAACTTTTATTTCAAGTAAAAGTATTAATATCAAAATATTATTATTTGTGTTATAAATATTATTATTTTTATTATATAAATGTTATTGATGTTAAAAATATTATTATTTGTATTATAAATATTATTATTATATTTCTCTTGATCCAGCGTCATGACTCAAGGTTCTTAGGTCTTAAGTTTTTTATGTTATAAATATTATTATTTTTATTATAATTAAAAGTATTAATATAAAAAATATAATTATTTGTCTTTAAATATAATTATTTTTTTATAATTAAAAGTATTAATATTAATATTTCTCTGGATCCTACGTCAGGTGTTATTTCTCTTAAGTCCGTTGTAAGGATCCAAGGCTAATTGGTCCTGCGTTAGGATCCAATTCTCTTAAGTCTAGCGTTAAGAGCCATGGCTAATGGGTCTTGCGTCAAGAACTAAAATTCTTAAATCTTAGGTTTCTAAATATAATTATTTGTATTATAAATATTATTATTTTTATTATAATTAAAAGTATTAATATTAAAAATAGTATTATTTGTGTTATAAATATTATTTTTTTATTATAATTAATATTATTAATAAAATAATTTATAAATTTGAAAAACATTATTATCAATATTGAAAAACAACCATAGATTTGATTTGAAGTGTACAATTAATAATAATAATAATAATAATAATAATAATAATAATAATAATAATAATAATAATAGTTATCATCATCATCATCATCATCATCATCATCATCATAATCATTAATAAATTTTAAAAAACTATTATTATTATAAAAGAAAAACCATATTTTTTTTGAAATATTTTTTTAAAAATTAACAAATAAGTTAAATATTATTGTTGGGTTTGGTGTTGCAGTCAAATTCAACGCCTTTGAATCTAACGTTATAGCTAAACTTGATGTTTTTGGATTTTAAATTTTAATAACATTTTTCTATTAAAAAAAAAGAAATATATAGTGTAACACGAGTCACCTAACTAGTTGTAGCTATAACTCGTCTTGAAAAATCGGGCTTGAATGTAAAATAAAGAGTGCTCGTAGATATTCTATCCCTCCAGTTGATAATGCGAACAAATAATTTATCTAAAATAAAATAAGATCGCAAAAACTGACCTGGAGTTGTTATCCTATAAATTTTAGGATATGGATTAGTTTTTTTCATGCCAAAAAAATTGCATCCATACATGTTAAAATATCAATTTGGATGGAGATAAATGTTACCAAGTGCATGAATTATTCTGTTCTAGCATCAAAAGAGTGCCTATCCAAAATTGCAATAATAAATTCTTCAAGCCAACTCCAAAAGATTACTTTTCATCAGATAGTGACCAAAAATTTGTTTTTGTCCATCTTCAATCGAGGGTCCATGACATTTATGATAGTAACTCTCTACCTCTCCTTGAGAAAGTGAAACAATAATAGTAAATTTTGTTTTATTACAAGTTATCACTTAAAATTTACGAGTTTAACTTGAAAATTAATAATTTATTATATTTTTTTTAGACAAAAAAAAACTTTAATTTGATTATCTAAATTACCTGATTTTTACCGATTCAACACCCCATATATTTCAAAAGCAAATTTAATCTAGGTTTAGATCCCGAGTTTCTAGACTAAATCAGGCTCCCAAGTCAACCTCAGTTTGATAAATATATGTGAAACAATTTTGTCATTATACAAATTCTTCCATTCATGATAATATAATCTAAAAAGTTTATAATATCCACCAATTAGATGGTAAAACTAAAAATTTAGAGTAAAGGTAAGTTAATTTTGGCAGTAGATGTGAAAAGAGGTAGTCAAGATATATGTTGCATGCAAGTCCACAGAGAAATTAAGTTATTTAATAGAGTAAAAAGAAAAAGAAGGAAGAAGTGGGTGAAGAGAAACGAAGGAAAAGGTTGGGGGGAGTAATCAAACACAAAAATGGTAGGCAGTAATAAAAACATGAGAAGACAGGTAGGAGGGGAGTGAAGTGGTGTTGGTTTTTTCTAGTTTCTGATAAGTTCACTCTCCACACAAGTGTTGTTGTTACAACTCATTGGCCAAAAACATGAATTGAAGAGATTCTTGACAGGCAACGTTTTAGTCTTTAGCTTTCATACTCTGAGAGCTTCTTTGTGCTTGAAAAGTTTTACATTTTGTGCTTCTCGGTTGTTCTTATATGGCTAAAGAAAGAGGACCCTAAATTTGGTTTAGGCGTTAGACATCTTTGAATTGGATAAAGCAGAAACAAGTTTGGTTCTTTTTTGTGTTTTTGTACTGAACATAATAAAATGATGATGAATTGTGGAGCGATGAATGCTACTACCCCTTCTTCTACTTCTTGGTCTGCTTCTCAGAGCTCCAAAATTCCCATGTAAGGACAATTCGCTACCTCTCTTTTTCTCCGGCTCAGAGTTTCAGTGAGAATTTTGAATTGTGGGTTGTGTAGAATTCTGGATTTTATCAAGTGGGGTAGTAGTATTTGATGTGAAAGTTGATGGTTTGATATGTTTTGATTGTTTGTTGTTCTCATAGGTTCTTGCCTAGGGCAATTTGTAGCACACAAAGAATGTGTTGTGGCTTTGGTGTTCACGTGGATGCTTGTGTTAGTACTAATGTCTCAAGAAATGCTAAAGACTCAATGGTTTGGTCTGGAACATCACCATCTTTATATTCTAAGCAGCCAATCAACAAATTTTTGTTGCCTTTGAGAGCATTAGTGACTTCTACATCTCAAGATGTTCCCATTGCATCTCTCATTGGTCGAGAAAAGGTAGGAGTTTTGTTGCTTAATCTTGGTGGTCCTGAGACTCTTGAAGACGTGCAGCCTTTCCTTTTTAATCTTTTTGCTGACCCGGTAAGAGATTCTTGACTTTGCATTTGATCTTAGAGCACGACTTTACATAAATATTTTGATTAAGGAACTGGAAAGGATGTAATTGCTTTTTAGGACAAATGGATATATCTTAAGGCACTTGAACTTTGGACTGCTGGTTATGCAATGCATGTTAAGTAAGAGAAGCTGCTAGCTCTCTTCATTATATTGATACAGAGTGCATATTGCACGAGTGCCAAACAAATGAGATTATCATGGAGTTTTGTTGTGTTGTCATTTTCATCAATGGTTATCTACCAGATGTTATTCTAGCCACCTTACCTTGTAACATAACAGGACATTATACGATTGCCAAGGTTGTTTCGGTTTCTTCAAAAGCCCTTGGCCCAATTTATATCTGTTACGAGGGCACCAAAGAGCAAAGAAGGCTATGCTTCAATTGGTGGTGGCTCTCCTTTGCGGCATATAACTGATGCACAGGCATGATGTTGTTTTTCCTTTCAAATAAGTTTGTGTTTTCTTAGTTGCTTATATTTGTTCCTTCAATATCTGGAGCATTAAAATAATTGAATAGAATCAGAATACAGTTGCTGATGGGAAGCCAATCCTATGCTACGAGGCACATACACACCCTATGAGGATTTTGCTTGGAATTGGTCTCTTTATTTTGCCAGGCAAGTGTCTTTTGTTTTAATTGTTATTTCTTGTCTATTGTCTTCTTTCAGGCTGAAGAACTGAGGAAATCTCTGTGGGAAAAACAAGTCCCAGCAAAGGTGTATGTTGGTATGCGCTACTGGCACCCGTTCACTGAAGAAGCCATTGAACAGGTACTCTTATCAGTTCAGTTACTAATTTCTTTCTTGGTTATGTTCAATGAAATATTAACACACTATGCTATTATGTAAGCTTCTAACATTGAACTGTCAAAAGGCTCTGAGTCTTTTTATATTTGAAGTAATTTCTCCAGTCAGTCAATCTCTTTGCCTGCTTTTGACCGCTGGAAATTATGGCTTTACATGATGATATTATACTAGTTTGCGTTTGTATCTTGACAATAAAAGCTTTTAATAATTGCTTCCTGTAAGCTTCATTATCTGATATATGGGTTATGAATGATGAAGATATTGTGGTTCTAATCTCTTTTTGTTTGCTTTGTAGATAAAAAGAGATGGAGTCACAAAGCTTGTTGTCCTTCCACTTTATCCACAGTTTTCAATATCAACTAGTGGTTCAAGCCTTCGACTCTTGGAGAGTATATTCCGGTGATTAAAAATTGCATACTCTGTCCCTTTGTGATGCTAAAAAAAATAGTAACGTAATCTAATTTTTATACTTTCTGATGGTCAACCAGGGAAGATGAATATCTAGTAAGCATGCAGCATACAGTGATACCTTCTTGGTACCAGCGTGAAGGATACATCAAAGCTATGGCAAATTTAATTGGAAAGGAATTAGAAACATTTGACCATCCTGAGCAGGTAATACCTTGTTGAATGCTTTTGCAGTATTGTGTTCTTCAAATTTAATTTCATGGTTCCTGCATTGATCTCTCTTAGCGTAAAGTAAAGCTTGAAGCTAGCCAAGTACATGTGGTTGTGTGCATGTTTATGTTGGTGCATATCACAACATTTTAATCCCTCATGTTGCTTTAAATGCTTTTTGCTGTACCTTTGCATTTAAAATGTAAGCTCAATTTGAAAATGTGCATTATAGGTTGTGATATTTTTTAGTGCACATGGTGTGCCACTTGCATATGTGGAAGAGGCTGGAGATCCGTATAAAGCAGAAATGGAGGAATGCATAGATTTGATAATGGAGGAATTAGAAAAGAGAAAGATTATGAATGCATACACTCTTGCTTATCAGGTACTTCTGTGTTTCTTCTTGATGTCATCTGGGTTGTAATTAGTGTATTTAGATTCACAAATTATCAGTAGCAAAGTGTTGCCTAGTTAACTTTACTTTGTTTGTGAAAGCTTCCAAAGATTGTTGGCCCAAAAAAGAATCCTAGGTTGAGAGAACTGAATATCTGGCAGGAACACTAAAATTGTTCTGATTTGATGAGCAAGCTGACTTTCTAAAAACAAGTTCATATTTGCTGATATTCATTAAAATCTATAAATGGCGACATAGTTGTTCCTTTTTTGTAACTTAGACCCAAGGTACGGTGCTGGAGAAAGCATATAGCATACCAGCTTTTAAATAAAGATATGGTTGGCACAATTGGAAATAAGAACGAGAAAGGAGGTGTCAAATGAAGTTTTTAACCGAGTCAAATTCTGGCCTAGTGTTTGAGTATGGAAGTTGATGAATTTTTCTATTGAACAGCATATAGAGTAAAAAATAAATAAATTGGCAAAGGCATCATCTTATGGTAGCATCTGATTTGTAATTCTGGGCGGGATGAATAGAAATTAAAAATACAGAGTAGAAATCAAAATAATGCATAAAATACAGAGTAGAAATCAAAACAATGCATTAAACACACACAAAAGCAAATAAAATATGGTAATAATCTGTAGGGAGATATCAGTGGTGATATTCACATAGATGTGACCTCCCAAGTGGAAATAAGCCGCCATAGTAGATATAAGGGCCCTTTTTGTGTCTCTACACAAACTTCTGTAGCATTTTGCGATGTTTTCTTGCATATTACAATGGCTTAATACTGAAGACTTCATTGACCTTTCAAACATCTCTCTTTCACCAACATGTAAAGGCAATGCATTCCAGAATGGAAGATTGATGCTGTTTTCCTTTTCCCACAGAGAATTCTCAGGGACCTTCAACATCCAAATATCAATAATGAAAGCCGTACCACCCTGTACATGTTAGACTCAATTGACCCTTGAAACCTACCAGAGAAACATAATTACCAGAAGGATATGAACATTCTAATGGTTCATCAATTATCAAGAAATCTTCTTTCGTAGCATCTATTGAGATCATCTTTTCCTTCTTCCTTACCTGGCCATAGTGGTCAGGTTTCATCCACCAATAAACTGTTCCATCAACATTTTCCACAACATGCATTAACCATGGATATGAATGAGGAAACCGTTCAGGGACCAACCTCCAGGAATGGGAACCAGATTTGCCATCATTCCTAATATCATATATCCAGCATGAAATACGCAAAACCAAATCATTTTCTTCACAGTGAATATGGATCAAGTGAAGTAACTTGGACTTACTGGCAGAAGGTATATACGTTAGAGCAAAGTATTCGGTCCTGATACTATTACCACACGGCTTAGGCAACTTGGCTAGTTCATGGGTGTTAAGGTTACACAAAAAAATACCCCCCCTTCCCTCTTTTAAGACAAACCAATTCGTGACCTGGAGGAATTACAATGACATCACCGTAACCTTCCAAAGACAACTCAAACTTGTCACAAACCCTACTGTTAGCATCCATCATAATTAAACAATGAGTTCCTTTCACAATAGACCTTCTCTCGGGAAACCATTTCTTGTCAAGGTTCATGCAAATACTTGGACTTTCTCGAGGAGATAGATCATGGTATATGGTATATCAAAAGAGGAAGGTTCTCTTTACAGTACTTGTCATGATACAGTTTCACAATCTTAGTGTCAAGCATCAAATTGCTCCATTGTTTTGATATGCACCTGAATCTGCAGAGTGACTTTGAGGAAAGTCTTAAAGGTATGTCAGCGATCATATCATTAGAAAGATTATCCTTGTCCCCAACCCTTTTAGCCCTTTCATGTTATGGTCTTGTGTGGGTTATCAAAGCAGATGGCTAAGAAATCCACACAACAAAAAAAAGGAAATGAAGTTTTGATGAGATTAGAAGAAAGAAAGAAAACAAGATGGTTATTTAATGAGCTCCTGTTACCGGAAGTTTTAATGCACGAAGCTAGGGCTTGTTAAGGATTGCTAATAAAGGAAAAAATAGCAGGGTTCCTCAAGTTTAATTGGGTTTGTTTACTAAAGAAGAGATTTGGATGGCCTTAAGGTATCTGTTGTAGGGTTTTGGTATCCGTGTTTGAAAAGGACTAAACTCAAAGAAATTTTAATAATTATTATCCGAGTATTTTCCTTCTCTTTAACTAAAAAAAATACTATTGAGTGCATTAACTTAATGTCAGATTAGGTTAAAAAAATGTGGGAAGAATTATCTAAAGAAAAGGAAAAGAAAAAAAAGTGGAAGAAGCATAAGTAATTATTGTTTGGTCATATTTGGTTTGCTTATGATTTCTATGTCCACTAGTGAGATTGATAGTTTTGTTCGAAATAAGATATGCTATAACTGCTAAGCAATGTTTTATTTTTATTTTTTTAGAAAGGTCTCTAATGACATGATGAGTTTTGATGCAAGTATGCAAATACATAGCACTTAGTTTTTTTTTTTTCCTTATATTTTGTCCATGTTTTACGTTACTTCTGTTTGCATGAAACTTTCACAGCAAGTCACTTGATGATCTGGATATTCTAACAGAGCAGAGTTGGACCTGTCGAATGGTTGAAACCTTATACTGATGAGACAATCATTGAGCTTGGGAAGAGAGGGGTGAAATGTCTTTTGGCTGTTCCAATTAGGTAATTTAATTTTGCCATCATCAGGCTAAGACACTGATTTAACTGGATTTTTTTACTCCAAGTTGTTGGCTCATTGCTGATTGATGTTTTAATTTATGCATTTAAGTTCTCGAAATTTTGAACTCTGGTTCGCAGCTTTGTCAGTGAGCATATTGAAACTCTGGAAGAAATTGATGTTGAGTACAAAGAGTTGGCTCTCAAGTCTGGTATAGAAAAATGGGGACGTGTTCCTGCACTAGGATGTGAACCAACGTTCATTTCAGATTTGGCAGATGCAGTGATTGAGAGTCTTCCATATGTAGGAGCTATGGCAGTCTCAAATATTGAAGCTCGACAGGTACCCTTATTTTCTCAACAACTTAGGAGCAAAATAAGATGCTTGAAGTTTGCTGTTTGTAGATGCCAGCATGGAACTTCTCAATGCCAATGGAACTTTTTATCTACAAGGTTGTTTTGCTGTACTTCTGCCTGTTTGTGTGTTAGAGCCATGTTATCTTGTCTGTGTGCATGTGCTCTCCTGCCTGTCGCTCCCTCTCTCTCATCCGTGTATGTGTGTAGACATTTGTGTTATTTAGATGAAATGAATTTCAGAGATCCTCCATCATAGTAACATAGTTGCCTATCCCAAGTTAAACATGAACCTGTGGTATTCAGTTTTGTTTTCTAAATATGTTTCACCAAAATTGTTCTTGTTGCCATGTAACAGTTTGGTCTTCCCCTTCCCGGTCCTTAACCCCTTTAAATTTTTCCCATTTTGTTCCTGCATTTCCAAATTAGCTGAGTTGTGACAGGGTGAGGCCTTTTCTGAATTCCAAATCTTTTCTCCTTTACTGACCCTTTAAATTAAGCAGAATGGCATATACAAGCACCATTGAACGTTCACATGTCAGTCCTTTTCTCATTGAATTTGGAAACCAGCTCTGAGAAGAACATGGGCATCTCAAAATGTAAATTTTCTCCTTCAATATCTAACTGAGAGCATGCTAGGATGGTTGTTATCTTCTACTCAGTCTCTGTGCTGATGAGCTGCATATATATTCTCAACTGACTTTTGTCTGATTATTAGTTTGGGATCTTCGCAGTCTTTAGTTCCACTCGGCAGTGTAGAGGAGCTACTGGCAGTGTATGATTCAAAACGAAGGGAGCTACAATCGCCTGTGATGGTATGGGAATGGGGTTGGACAAGAAGTGCAGAAACCTGGAACGGACGAGCAGCTATGCTGGCAGTTCTTGTTCTATTGGTTCTAGAAGTCACCACTGGGCAGGGGTTTTTGCACCAATGGGGTATATTGCCGTTTTTTCATTGAGCAACAGTGAACAATATATCTATATATATATATATATATATATATGCTAATTTGAACACTATGGCATTATTGTCTATGGCCATACTTGGTTGGATTTGGGTTAATGGCATCGGTACAGGCTGTGCAGCCCTCCAATGGGTGGAAGTAATTGTATGGTAGATGTTCTATTATTTGCTTGCTTACAGAATGTTCTTCGATTTATAGTTATAAAGTTTTGCACTGTATATCCTCTTCAAGCAAACTCTTGAAACCCCTGGCTCAATAAACTTCTGTGAAGTGCGAAGACAGCTTGTAAGCTGTCAGTATATTGAATCTAAGTTCCCCACGGTCAACTTCTGGTTTTGTTGGTGCTTGAAACAATTGTCTTCCCCATTTGAACAAGTTAATTGCATTGTTCATGAAAATTAAACAAGTTTATGATATACTCTATGTTATGATCCATACAATTAAACAAGCCATCCATCATTTCTCAAGGAGAAGTCAATGATGCATTACATGAACAGTGATACAAGTTAGAACATACCGAGTTTCAAGTTCACAAATTTATAGGTTTATGAAGCAGTTATTACCTGTTATAATATACATGAATAGCAATCCACTAAGGTTCACAGTACTACTGAATTCATGTAATAATTTAGCAAAGACCATTCTGCTTAACTGATATGAAACTCTCCACTTGCATGAACCTCCTTGACCCTCTTATCATATTCATCTTCTCCATCGTCCTCTTCTACCTCTGCGTCGATGTCTTCATCATCTTCATCTTCTTCTACTTCCCAACCAAAACTTTTGACAGGCTTGGATGGTGGAGGTGGCTGTCTTGCCTCGGCCACAATTTTCATGATCTCCTCCACACTTTGAACAGAAAAGCTTGGATTATCTCTCTGGTAATAAATGGCTTGTGATGACTCACTCAGTTCCTTTGGCAAGTTCTTTAAGAACCATGAGTGGCTTTTGATTTCTGAGAGTGAAATTCTCTGCAACAAAATAGGTCGATGTTCATATACAGGTTTATGGTAACTTAGCACTGCAAAATCAAGCCATTTAGAGAATTATACCCTGGAAGGGTTTGCAACGAATATGCGAGATAGCAGGTGTCTGCAAGCTTGAGATACATGAACATAGTCAGGAATTTTGTATTGGACAGCCATAATTTTCTGCAGAAGAAACACAAGGAAAAAATGAGTAATGATAACTCATGGATTCTTCCAAGATCAAGGATGATAGAGATGTTTCACCTGAATTGTTTTCCTAAAATTTTTGGGGTCATCTTGGTCTTCAAATGGGTATGCCCCCACCAGCATCACATAAAGAGTAACTCCACATGACCAAACATCTGCCATCTGAAACCAGAAAAAAGAAAAAACAAAGGAATTTTTAAGGCTTGATTAACAAAATTGAAGATGGTCCCAAGAACCAGAGATTAAAGAAATGTAATGCAGAAAAGAAAAACCAGTGAATAAAAACAATGTTGTCTTGAAAGAATTATGAAAGAAATGAGTGTGCAGAATTTTGCGTTTCACCTCCAAAACATGGAGAGTTTTTGTCAATGTTGAAGACTGATAAGGTTGTGGATCATTAGCTACCACTAGTTCATAGTCTAATCATTTAATCATTATTAGGTTATCTCTAGAATCAAGTCCTTAACACAACGTCTATGGTATACATAAACTAATTCGGGGAATTGACCTTCTTACATCCAAAACAAAATTCACTTGCAAAGCCCGCTGCACTTCTGCATCCTACACCTTCTTGGTTAAACACATAGACAACTACTCATGAATATTAACCAACCAAATCATTTATGTTACTCAAGACCTTTACAGATAAAATAACTTGCCGAAATCTGAAACTGATACAGCAACTGGTTAATGTAATTCAAGGTCCATCATTTTCTGATATCATTTATTCATATATTTTGTCTCAAATTTGAGCTTTATTAATTTACAGATCATGGTTTTTGGATTTCAGTCTGGTGAAAAAAATTGGTAATGCAAGCTGAAGTGACAAATCACTCGGCTGTGCATCAGCTGGTATCAATCAAGCTAATTAGTGTCATATTGTCAACACTTGAACAAATCCAAACACTAAGCAACCCTTCGAGATCTGCCAAAACCAAAATTAAAAACCACATGACACATGCATCTGAAGTGTCTATGAAGCCAATTGGAAGCTTGTCTGTGCAAAAAGATCACATAGTCATATAGAACAATCAATAGGATATGATAAAATCTGTTATCTGCCTTGCATGTGCAATTAAGCTTATCCTTTCATAATGTATTCAGGAAAATAAAAAATGTCCACTAGGAAATAAACCAAAATGCATCACATCTCCTAACCCAAATCAGAAAACCATGTGCTTAATGCTTGAAAATGACAAAAGCCCTAACAGGGACAAAAGTCCACTCTCTTGCACATAAAAGATATGGATTCCCACTTGTCCCAGTGAGCACCCACCCCTTTTTTTATGGTTGTATGTTGGAAACAAGATTAGATCATTCAAGATAGTGCTGGCCTCACTAGTGATGTCCAGCAAAAGTGCAGATGTGGACTAGATAGTGGGTTTTGTTAAAGCTAGAATGAGACCAATTCCTCTTGGAACTTATGTTCTATGGTGACTAGATATTCAGTTTGACAGACTAAAAGATTGGACAAGAGAAAGAAACTTACCTTTCCGTCATACTCTCTCCGAGAGAGGACTTCCGGTGCTATGTATGCCGGAGTTCCTACAGTTGATTTCGGCCTTGAATGCAGCAAAGAGGACTAAAACAGTATGAAACCAAAAAGGTTAAGAACATTAAGTAAAAATGATGAAACTTGTTACCAAATCAACAAATCAAGTGTGATTTAGGAAGTTACAAACCTTAGAGTAACCAAAATCACAGATTTTCAATCGAGGCGCAGGACTTCCATCTAACAGAGTATTTTCCAGTTTCAAGTCTCTATGGCAGATTTGCTACAAAGAAATAGAAACAAACACATTCAGAAATTGTAGTAATTTCTAGTAAATAGACAGAGAAGGTGAGATTTATGATAATTATAGATAACTCTGAGTTTTGATTGTACCATGTTGTGACAAAAATTAACCCCAGAGATCAGCTGCTGAAAGAAATATCTAGCCTGAAAAAAATTTTAAAAAAAAAAATGACAAAAACCACACCTGATTACTACTAAGTAACTGCAATCAATCAATTAAATCAAAATAAATCAGAGAGGAATTTAACCTCATCTTCACTGAATCTACCAGCATTGCAGATTCTTTCAAAGAGTTCTCCACCAGCTGCATACTCCATCACAATTACCAAATGAGTTGGGGTCAAAACCACCTGCAAAAAATTTCAATTCACTTACTTAATATCAAACATAATTAACAACTGTGTTTATTGAAGTTGTAAAATTAAACCCTATTTCTAATACTTGCCTCCTTGAAACGAATTATATTAGGGTGCCTTAATGATCTGTGATTTATAATCTCCCTTGCAACATTCTCGTCTATCTGTAACATCAAGAACCAAAAACAAAAACCCAAAAAATCCTCAATCTTCCTTCTTGGTATTTCAAAAGACAGAAAAAAGAACCAACAACTTAGGTATATTATGAACATCATCAAACCTTTTAAGGATGCCCCATGTGACAAAACACAGAACTTTCTCTGGAAAAACTAATTTTCTCAGAAACCAAACAGAAAGAAGGACAAAACGACAAATTACCTTGTGACCTCTATCTATGTATTTCATGGCAACAAGTTCTTTGGTTTCTTTGTGCCTCAAAAGCCTTGCCACCCCAAAATTCCCAGCTCCCAAATCTTTCACCAGCTCATATTTCTCCATCTCCTTTCTTTCTCACTCACTATGCAATATGCCTTCTTGTTTTAGCTACACAAATGTTATGCTACTCTCTGCAATATGCACGTCCAGATCATATTACATGCAAAACCCCTTCTCTCTCTTTATAGCCTGCTCATTTCTTGGTATCAGACAAGCATGTGTGATTTTCTATAAACCTGTATCAAAATGCTAAGAAATGTTTGTACAAATATATTTTTTTAATCTCGACCATTTGTGATAGCATCATGTCAGTTGTCTAGCCACCATATATTATTTTTCTAGGACAAGGACATTCATTTTTCCCTAAGAAAAATAATAGGAAGTTTTTGAACTTTTCTACATGATAAGAGAATCTTTTCCATTGAGTCTTAATAAATTATTCATACTCAAATTTATACATTCACCATTTATTTTTTCATGGCCTTTTCTTTAATTCAAACATGATATATATATATATATATATATATAGATAATAAATAAAACCGGATTACTAGCCAAGCAAAATCTAAAATATAAGACAAGTGTTAAGCCCCAGGAAGTCTTCTAAATAAGTTTGTGTAACATTACATTATTTTGGATTAATCACGGTTGATTTATTTAATTTATAAATCAAGTCTAAGTTTATTAATTTAATTATAAAAATATCAATAAATAAATTAAATTTCAATATAAAAAAAACTAATAAAATAACATAATGTCTAGATCACCTTATCTCACCTCACTTATAATCGGGCATGGTAGATAAGAATTATATTTAATATAAGTATATTAAAATAATTGAAAAATATTAAAAAATAATTTTAATTTTTGTTTAATTTTAAACCAATAATATTTTAGCCGACCTAAGAAAGCGCGAAGAAAGTGAGTGGCACGTGTAGAGGATGTTAAATTATTGATATTTTGAAGAAGAAAAGGAAAAGAGAAGAGTTTGGGAAGCTATCCATCATCTCCAGCTTGGCATTGAATCCAATCGCGCCCTTCATTCTTCACCAGTTCTTCCACTTTCTATTTGTTTATTTTTAGTTTTTGTGGTGGTGGATCTCTAAAAACGCCGCTGTGCACGGCCATCTTTGACTTTTTGTTTGCAATGAGATCTCCGTCACGACACTTGGATCAAACACACTTGACTTCCAAGCTACTTTCACACTTGTTCTTCCTATTTTTTTTTTTTTTTCAACAAATCTCTTAATTAATGATTCTTTTTTGCTTCCTGCATAACTAATCTATATAAAGTTCTTCTTGATAATCTTTTTGTTTTCTAGATTAATTTGAAAGTATATTCTCGTGTTAATTCGTTTTCTCATGTCAAAATTAAGTTTATTCTTTTCAATTTAATTAAAAATATATAAACTTTTATTTCTCATTTCTCGTTAAATCTTGAAGAACTATCAACCCAACTTCCCTTCTTTCCTAGACCTGTTTCTTAAAAGAAACAATACCTGAAAGAAGACAACAGGTACATAGAAAAATATAATTTTGTTAAAAATGATTTAATTATATTAACCTTAATTCAGATTTTTATTATTCAATGATTTCTCTAATAAAAATTAATATTAAATTTCAAAAAGATTCTAGCAATACTAGAAAAATAATAGAAGTATTCTAAACTAAATAAAAAAAAAATCAAAAAAAAAATAACAAATCTTGAATAATGAGTTAATTTGTAGATTTTATCAATCTTAAATGGCTACAAAAATCGAGCTTTATAAGGAACATATTATTTAGAATCTCCTAGCAAAATACCAATCTAATCCAACAATAAGATTAAATTTTATGCTATTATCATAAGGCTTCGTAAATGGCCAAAATCTCTTTAAAAGAATCCAATATACCAACATTTCTCAATTCAATAACAAAGATCACTTTAATTATCTAGTAGATAGTTTAATGGTAAAAAATTTAAACCGAGAGGTTTGCTCCCCTATGATTTTAAATTTGAATCATATAATTGCTAATATGATGGCTACTAGAAACTTACATAATCATTAATTTTAAAATTTATATAATTAGTTGAAATACATGTAAATTAACTCGGAAACCATATTAATAAAAAATAAATAACAAAGACCACTTAATTTGAATTCAATCATGAAACCTGAATTAATATGTTTTTTTACATCTTTTTTTTTATTATTATCGTGGGTGTCCGGGCCAGCTTGCGCGCACCACGACTAATCTCACGGCCCACTGAACATCCTACAAGCCCAGTGAACAGGTAAGGCACCGCGGGAGTGACAGGCATACCGCACAGGGAGGACCCAAGAAAAATAGGAGGGGAGCAAACTCTCCAGCCCCACTCCCACTGGGATTCAAATCGAAGTTCGAAGAAAGGAAAGCTGCCCCCTTCAACCACTTGAGCCACGCACCTGTTGTTATGTTTTTTACATCTTGATTGGGTTTGCGATGTGTAACATATCACGTGAGAGGTGCATGTGCAAGTGTCCATGGCCATTTATAACATCATTAGTTTTTGGGTATTTTTTTCAGCTGGATTGGTCCCATCTTTCTCCCCACAGAAGAGATAATGGATGCCATGATATTATTTTTTGTATAGGACGCCGATTTAGAGCTAGTTTGATTTCACGTTTCAAAAGTAATTATAAAAAAATAAATTTTATTATTAATTTTTCTTTTAAGTTAAATATTTTTTATTGTTTTTAAATATATTTTATATATTGATATGAAAGATAATTTTTTTAAATAAAAAACCATTTTAAAAATCATTCGATAAGTAACTCTCAAATCTCCCCAAATCTTTATAATGGGTGTGAAGACTTCAACTTCAGTATCACAAATATGAGATATGGACAAGCTTAGATATTTACATGCTTTCTTTTCAAAGTTAGGTTGCTCCTGTCTGAATAAATATATATATATTGAAGCTCAGAAGTCTTCCTAAGCCACAACCAAACATCGCAGTCACCTCCACTGCTTTTAATATTTAATTCTTTATACTCCGGGAAGATATTTTGGAGATAACTTTCATACCAGTGGAGACTGGATTTTCTTTCCAAACATATTTATTGACATAAATCTCCTCTATTGGGATTTCATGTTTTCCCCTTCTTTTCTGGGGTCGAGCTGCACAGCTGGGAGCAAGCAGAGACTTGCTTGGACGATGCATAGAACAAGTAAGATTCGGGTCATAGATTTTGTGCATCTTCTTTCTTTTGGTCTTTGAAGCTTGATTAAATTTGGGTCTTTATGTGTAGCCTTATCTGATTTCTAGCTAAATCCAATAAATAATACGTGAATTATGGGCTCAGTTTGGGTGAGGACTTGGGAGAATATGGAGATGTACTTTGCCAAGCTCAAATGGGCTTCAAGGCCCAACAAGATTGGACCAATCTGACCCAATGACATAAACTATATAAGATATATGCTTGGCCCAAACTTATAAGCTAAAAATCCAAGACAATTTTAGACTAACTGAAGGAAATAAAAGAAGAGAAGATCTAAAGAGAAGTTGGGAATGTTTGACTGGATCCACTTAGCTCAATTTCGAAAAGTTGGTATTGGACTGAAACAACATTAGAAGCGAACTTCACCCTATTATTATCCATTGCGATAATGATGAATTTGCCCTTCAATGATAAAACCTTTTAGCTATACTTCAAAAGTAATTCAGCCTTTTTACTATGATACAAGTGTTATTTTCAAATTGTATAGGAACAAATTAGTCCTTTTCTTTTCTTTTCCACAAAAACAAAATGGCTTAAGTACACTTGGAATAAAAAATAATAATTAAACTTGCATCCACAAGTCTTTTAATCTCTTAATTTATTTTTACCTTTAAAATAACTTAATTACCTTTAAAGGTAAAATTCACTAAACTATTTTTCAGAGGCCTTTTTATCTTTTCATTCCTTTTTTTTTTTTTTGTTATCATCAAGTTAATTCAGAGGAATTTATGTATTTTAATAAATATTTTAAGAAGTATGTTGTTAACAATTAGGCGACCTCCCTCACCATTCAAGTGGCACATGCAGTACTGTTTAGTAATAATAAGCTACCTTCCACATTGATGTTTGAATCGTTTTGGCCACCTCTTTATTATGCAGCAAATCGTGTGGCCAACAAGCCTCTAGGTTGGTACTTATGACTTTTTTATTCTTATTTTTTTTTTTACCTCTTCTCCTTGATTTATGCATCTGACCCTTCAGAATTTTAAAGCAACCCTTTAATTTGCTTTTCATTAAAATTTAATCATTATTCTTTTAATTATTATTTATTTTATTTATAAAAATTTCTAAAATTAGATCTTCTTTTTTTAATTTCATCCATTTTTAATTTTTTTTTATTTTTCAAATTTGGTCCATATTATTTTAATTGTTATTTGTTTTATTTGAGGTAATTTTAATGTTGGAAGCAAGATAAAAATATATATAATATTTATGATGGTATTATTAATAATAATAGTTATGATGGTAACATTAACTATTAATCCTCCTCCTTAAGTTAATAGTTTAATTTTTTTATTGATTTTCTTAAAATCTCATCCTCCTTAAGTTTTTTTTCTTATCAATTAATCCTCATCTTTTTTATTGTTGTTTTTTTTTTTCAGCAAATTTTTTAAATTTATATTTTTGTTTTTCAATTTCAATCATTTAACATTAAATTAGTTAGGAATTGAGTTTCTTGATTAAGTCCGAGTATAAGATTTCACGGGTTACTAGTTTTAGATTAACCTTTTAAAGAGTTTTTTTTAAAATGTTAGCATTTATCAATTGAAGATTGAGCTATGTTATTTTTATTTATTTGTTTTTTGTATATTCTTTCACTGTTTTATAACTTGACCCGAGTGTATAGGTTGATCCATGACCCAAGTGACTCGAAGCATAGATTGGGCTGGGTTTTCGAAAAAACCGATTAAACCGATTGTTAAAACTGTAATTTTTATCAGGTCCGGTTCGGTTTCGGTTTTGAACCAGAAACCGACACAAACTGAACCGGACCCATAAAAGCCAAAAATCACAAAAATCTTTGAGGTATAAATAGTTAAATTGTAACCTAACCCTAACAATTAACATAACTTCTCTGCCTCTCACAAAAAATCGCCGCCTTGCCTAGAAAAATTCTCAATCTTCCTCTCAATTAATTCTCCATCTTTCTTTCCCCAGTTTCCCAATCTTTCTCTCTGGCCAAGCTTCAACAATGTCTGCAAACTCAAGGATGATCAAAGGCCAACATGTGAATGCCCACCTGGTTACTCATTAGTCGATCCAGATGATAAATATGGAAGCTGCAAACCTGATTTCCTTCAAAGCTGTGAAGTAGATGGGCAGAGACCTCATGAAGATTTATACACCTCGGTGGAACTTCGAAACACCGACTGGCCACCATCTGATTACGAGTTGATGAAGCCTTGTAGTCAAGAAGACTGCAAAAAATCTTGTATGCAGGATTGTTTTTGTGTTGCGGCTGTGTCAAAATATGATAACTGTTGGAAGAAGTTACCTCTCTTCAATGGGATGAATTTGCGGTGTTTAACCTACAAAGAGCTAGAGGATGCTACAAATGGATTCAATACTGTAAAATCTATATTTTTTCTATGCTTGTGTTTTCTTTTTGTCATATCAAAAATCCAGTTTCCTGATTTGAAAAGAAAATTTTAAAGCCCGATTTAATGTAAACCAATTTAAAAAAAAAAAAAACACATATATGATGGGATTAGGTTTTCCGGTTTTTTGCCAAAAAATTTAACCGAACCAGACCAGTTCGGTTTGAACCGGTTTTCGGTCCGGTTCGGTTAATATTTCACAAAATTAATATAATTTGGTTCGGTTGGTTTTTTGAGTCTAAACCGAACCGAACCGAACCGTGAACACCCCTAGTGCTAACTAGTCAAAAAGTTGAGTTATGCTATAACCCAGTTAAAGCCCATTGACTTTTTTTCTTTTTAATTTTCTTTTTCTCAAAATGAAGCCATTTTTACTTTTAAAAAATGTAAAATAAAAAAGATTTTTGGTTTACTAAGGTTAATTCGAGTCAACTCACTTTACCCAAGACTTGCCTAATCGACCTCCAGGTTAGGTTTAAAAATTATGAGTTGTTTTCACTAATTGTGAAAGAATGACCTGGGTTATCCCTATTTTTTATATTTGTCATTCTTTATTAAATTTTCTTTTGTTAATTGTTTAAATTTATGTTTTTTTTATTGCATCTTTCAACAATGAATTGGTTAGGAATTAAACTTCTTAATCCAACACGAGTCTAGGATTATTAGGTTGCAAGTTTAAAGAGATTAACTTAGGTTTAGGAGGTTTGCTCAAGTTTTTTTTTCTCATTTTTTTTAGGCTTAATTTTTCTAGTTTTATCCTTTAACATTTATTCAATTATAGATTGGGCTCCATCTTTTTTATTTGGTTTTTATAGAATTTTTGCACTAATTTAAAAAATAATCAAATTTATCTTGATTTTTTTTTTGTCATTCCTTTTTAAATTTAGCTATAAAAAAATAAATTATGTTAAATTAGATTTTAATTAATTAAATATAAGCATGAGATGCACCTTACCTTATCGAACAAGGTTGTTACCACACTTCCCCATCAAAACATAGAGAAATAGTGTATCTTTTCATTTCTGGAATGAAGTAGAGGAACCTTTCATAGTTACCTTCATGGTATTTTGTTTGGCTTGTTTTCTAAGTTGTTACTTTGATAGCGTGTGCGACCTCTTTCCGTGTTGTCATGCAGCCTTTTACAGTAATGTTAGAATTATCTTGGTGAACTATTTCTAATGGTGGGTGGTTTTAATAATGGAGTGACAATGAGTCTCAAATAAGCTATTCTCTCTTCTAATTCTAAGTATGATATTGATATCTCATTTTTTATATGTAATTATTGCCATATTTTTTATTCACTTTATTTATTTTCGATATCTTTTCTTAATTATATTATTAAATTAAACTAGTTTTTTAAACATAGTCAAGTCAATGACTGAGGTCTTAAATTTTTATTGTTTTTTTTAAAACATTTGGGTCACCAGAACATTTTTTTTTACATTAAAAAAAATTTGACTGAGCTCACGACATAGCACACTACAAGATTTCATAGTTTTACCGACGGAACTATTCCGTCAGTGTGTGATTGACAGTTCGTCGGTAACTTATTTACTGACTATATTACCGACGGAATACGTTTGTCGGCTAACCTTTCGTCAGTGATTTCACATTTCGTCGCTATATCGGTCGGGAAAACTAAAAAACCATTTGTCGACGGTTTTACAGACGAAAATTGGGTGCAAAAAAAAAAAGTTTTCCACTTGAAATATATCGACGGGTTAAAATCCATCGGTGATATCGTGAGTTACTGACAGACAGTTACCGTTAGTAAATTTATCGGTGATTGTTTGAAATACCGATTGAATATATCCGTCTGTAAATTCGTATCGGTGATTGTTTGAAATACCGATTGAATATATCCGTCTGTAAATTCGTTGGTAAGTTTTGGTAGCTACTGTACAATGCCGACGAATTATGTCCGTCGGTAAATCCCTTTGTAATTGTTTTTTTAATTTTTTTTTAAAATTATTTAGAGTACATAATATAAAATGATATAAATTAATGGTAATAAAAACCAAATATGGAAATAAAATTTATATTAAGCATCAAAAACAAAAATCAAATTTAAATAATATTCATTACAAAACGAATGTGTTTCAAAAAAATATTAAAAGAAAATTTTAAAGGTAAATAATGTTTTATTAAAAATTAATATAAAGGAGGAGGAGGAGGTTGCTAGTCATACGGCCAAAAAGGATTAGGCACACATGTTCCACCTTATGCCATGTTGATGACCATTTCGGGAAGCTGTTCGTAGGCCACTTTTTGTTGTTTAGACTCCGCTTTTTGTTGTGCTTTGAGTTGTGTGTACGCCTCTGATAGGTGGTTGTACTTTTCGGTGAGCTGAGCCGTGTGTTGCTGCAAGGCCACGAACTCCTTGGATTGGGAGCTCGATATTGATTGGGAGCTACCGACGGTTGAAGCACTACAGGCCGACCACAAGTTGTCGCCCGTAGTGTTGGAGAGCCCGTAAACTTGATTTTTATCGGGTCCACCTAACGATCCAACCTCCATCCACAAATCCGGATTGAATTCCAGATGGGTTGTTGGATTGTCCCCGTATCTCTCCTTCAACAAATTATTATAGGTCTTCTGAAAATAAAAATAAAAAGTAATCATTATATTCAATTCAATAAACATAATAATAACTTACAAAATAAAATGGTTGAACAAACATGCTACAAAATGTTGAGCATGGCTGTCAACGAATTGTTGCACCCCCTTTTAGCGGTCTTGACTTCGCACGTGGATCTCTACAAACAGCTCCATCGGGCTTGGCTCACGTCCAAGAAACGTTGCCTATAATGAAAAAAAAAATTATTAACAACAAATTAATTGAACGATATATTTCATTTAAATTAATCTTATTATTCATTTCGCATGAAAACACTTAACTAGTTATCATCCAAAGCTCAAATCCTAAAACTATAGATATGAGTCTTGCACTTAATATCTTATTATTACAAAGGAATTTAGTTTTGATATATAAAAGGTAGTGTAAGAACACCCTATTTATCTTTGAAATTATAGTTACTTAACTCAGCTCAGTTAAGTAAAAAATCCTAGCACTTGAATTTTAACTAGGATAAAGTTTTTAGTTAAATTAAATAGGATATTAACCCAATAAAAATTAATTGACTCAGCTATGTTAACATCAAATAAAAAATAAAAAATAAAAAAATCATTTTCAGTTTCGAGTCATCTGTCTATCACTGAATTGTTGATCTCCTCATGTTATTTCACAAAGCGTGAAAAAAGGCTAATTTTAATCCGTTATTCTACCAAATAACCTCAACGGTTTCGCATAATTAACACTCATTACATTACATAAATGTATTATTAACATTAATTGTCACAGCTAATTATTTCTAAAACACCAAAATTCTTCGAGGGTTGGCAGGCACATCGATTGAGCTGGCCTGCCTGACCTAAAGCAATGAAGAATGTCAAGCATCTGGGCCCACTAGATGAGCTGGTCCCACTTCTTTTTCCACGGTTGGGATAATCCAACTGGCCACGAGACAGTGACATGAGGATCTTAGGTGGGCCAACACAGCATCATCCAACGGTCTCTTTTTCATCATCTTTCTCTTCTTTCTCTGCAGACTGTTGTAGGGTCACAGACACTACCACAACGCATAAAAAAGAATACAAAATGCCTGCACATCCGGCGATGATTTCTAACTGTCCGGCGATGATTGCGGTTAGCATGGCTTATAGGTACCTTTTCAAAATAATATTTATCTGAAAATATATTTAAATAATATTTTTTTATATTGAAAAATTTATTTTTAATATTAATTTATAAAAATGATTCAAAAATATATATAAAAAATTAATTTAAAGCAAAAAAATATAGCCGTAATTTTCTTTAGAATTCTATTTATTTTTAAAAAATTTTCATTTTTATCTCCAAATATGAAGTGGTTAATGAAATTCAACGATTCACTCACTTTCAGACAAGGGAAGAATGGACTGTTTTCAAGTCATTTACATGTTCTGAAGAAAACAAAGGAGGGTGATAAGCACGATGCCCTTTTAGTAAGAGAATGATTTGACTTAACTTCTTCGTTTTCCCCTTGTTTCATATCTCTTTTTAGTGGTAAGCCATGGCGATGAAAATGAGATATCATCCTTGTGTATAAATCTGATACGAATAATGGAGAGCTTTTCAAATTATTTAAACGGTTAGGAGCACCATCAAAACTTATATAGAACTAGATTGAAAACCATTAAACTATGGGCATGGAGATGAAACATTTGTAAACTTACAGGGACTAAAATGTTGTTTACCCTACAAAGAAAGAAACGCCCGTTACAAATGGGGCAGTGAAGAAGGGGTCTAAGATCCAAGAAAATTAAGAACAAATGGATAGTTATGGGTCCACACACACACACATACACACAGAATCATAGACTTCAAGCTGGCTTTGTAGTTTGCACAGCTTGGCCCTTTTACCCAGTCCCCTCCTTCACACTCCACTCTTTATAACTCCCCACCTCTCCCCCCTAACCCCTCACAACACCCTCAAGGCACGAACATTTCAAGAATTCAAGTGCCATAGCCCTCTCCCTCTCCTTGTATATCTCTAAAATTTCTTGTTTTGTCATCAAGAATGGCAGAGGTGGTGCAGAAAATGAGTCAAGAACAAGATGTTGTGGTGGTAACTGATGTTCCACAAGCTGAGAAAACAGCTCCAGTGCCACCAACAATGCCAGTGGTGGTGGAGAAAGAGCCACCAGTGCCAGTCCCTGAGACTGAAGAGGAGCCAATGAAGCCAAAGCAGGTTGAGGAGGGTGCTGTAGAGACTCAGGTGTTGAAACCTAGTGGAGGTGACGATGAAAAGATGCCTCAGTTGGTTTCTTTTAAGGAGGAAAGTACTAAAGTTGCTGATCTTCTTGATTCTGAGAAGAAAGCACTTCAAGAATTTAAGCAGCTTGTTCAAGAAGCACTTAACAAGCATGAATTTAGTGCTTTGACTACACCACCAGCATCAGCTAAAAAAGAGGAGAAGAAAGAAGATGTGGTGGTGGTAGCCGAGGAGGAGAAAAAGCCAGCACAAGAAGAGGAAACATCAGCAGTAACAGAAGACAAGGAAAAAGTAGGGACTGAAGCTGCATCAGAAAAAGAAGAGAAGAATGAAGTGGTGGAAAGTGAGGTTCTTGATGATCAAGGAAAGGTGGCTACTGCTGTTGCTAGTGATACTACTGCTGGTACTTCTGTGGATGATGATGGTGCTAAGACGGTGGAAGCCATTGAAGAGACCATCGTAGCTGTCTCCTCTTCAGTGGCTTCACAAGAGGAGACTCCAGCTCAGGCTACAAAAGAGCCCGAGGGAGAGACAAAGGCTGCCTCATCATTGGATGAGGAAGCTAAAGAAGTTAAATCTGAGACCGTGGAAGTGACACCAGAAGAAGTATCAATCTGGGGAATACCACTTCTTGCTGATGACAGAAGTGATGTGATTCTCTTGAAATTTCTCAGAGCCAGAGATTTCAAGGTGAAAGATGCATTCACCATGCTCAAGAGCACAGTTCGCTGGAGAAAGGAGTTTGGCATTGATGAATTGCTTGAGCAAGATTTAGGCTTTGATGATTTGGGGAAGGTGGTATTTATGCATGGTCTTGATAAAGAGGGACACCCAGTGTGCTATAATGTCTATGGAGAATTCCAAAACAAGGAACTTTACAAGAATTCATTTTCTGATGAGGAGAAGAGGCAGAGATTCTTAAGGTGGAGGATTCAATTCCTGGAAAAAAGTATCAGGGCATTGGATTTCAGTCCCGGTGGAATTTCCACAATTGTTCAGGTTAATGACTTGAAAAATTCTCCTGGACCAGCTAAGAGAGAGCTTAGACAAGCTACTAGACAGGCACTTCAATTGCTTCAAGACAACTATCCAGAATTTGTGGCCAAACAGGTATCTTTGTTTGTTTCAATTCATGTTTGTTCTTTGTTTGATAATAACTAAATTCATAATGTTTGATTCCTTGGTGTCTACTCTGCAGATCTTCATCAATGTTCCCTGGTGGTACCTAACAGTAAATAGAATGATAAGTCCATTTTTAACCCAGAGGACCAGAAGTAAGTTTGTCTTTGTTGGTCCTTCCAAATCTGCCGAAACCCTTATCAGGTTTGTAATAAAAGATTTTAAATTTGCTACAGAAAATGTCGTCGCTTTCTGACGTGCATTTTTGTACCCTTTGGGCTGTGAGTTAAAAATTTTCTTTTTACCACCAAGCAGGTACATAGCCGCTGAGCAAATACCAGTGAAGTACGGAGGACTAAGCAAAGATGGTGAATTTGGCTCAGCTGATGCTGTTACTGAGATTACCGTGAAGCCAGCAGCAAAACACACCGTAGAATTCCCAGTTACTGAGGTGGGTTTTGCCTTTTCTCTTTTGACTGGAACTAACATGTACAGAGTCAGTCTCTTTCCCTTTTGAAGAATCCAAGAAAAAGAACATGTGACTTTGTCTAACATGCAGCACCTAGAACGGTGTTTCCTTGACCAGGGAATCTTTCCTTGGATACCTGAAGTCTGAACTATACAGTGATTTAATCTAGGGTTTTAACATTGATGAACACTAGCATTGTCTTTCCTTGGATACTCTGAAGTCTGAACTATACAGTGTCTAGGGTTTTAGCGTTGATGAACACTAGCATTGTCATTTTAACCCTTGATTAATGTTAATCTAATTGATTTGCAGACATGCCTTTTAACATGGGAAGTGAGAGTTGCGGGATGGGATGTGAGCTATGGTGCAGAATTTGTACCAAGTGCTGAAGATAGCTACACAGTGATCATCCAAAAGGCTAGAAAGGTTGCTGCAACTGAAGAACCAGTGGTTTGCAACAGTTTCAAAATTGGTGAACCTGGTAAAGTTGTTCTCACCATTGACAATTCCACATCCAAGAAGAAGAAGAAGCTCTTCTATCGCTTGAAAACCAAGCCCGCCTCTTCTGATTAATTAAGGGACTATATATAGTGAAACAATAATAGAAGATTTTGCTTACATTCTTGCTGCTGCTGCTGCCAATTTTATCAACATGATCATATATATCACAGCTTGAAGGTGTTCTGAGGGTCTTGATCATGGAGAAGATAAAGAAATCTTGAAGATGTTTATTTATATGTTTATTTATAATTGAATTTTGTTTTGGTGTGGAATGGATTAAGGATGTTGTGCAATTGAAGGCTAGAAGCATGTGTGGGGATAGGGAAGAAGCTCCATTACTAGTGCCAAGAGTTTTCTTTGTAAATTCTTTATGGCTTTCTTTCTCTTTCCCTGTAAGTATCTTTTGGACATATTATGATATTAATGAAGACAGTATATTTCCTATAAACTCTTCAGTTGGGATCTTCTACTAGAATCTCAAACGATGTAATTTCTTAATAAAATATACAATTTGGATGGGATTCATGCTATGGACTTGGATAGTTATACCGCGCTAGCTATGTTGTGTGTTTATTATTTCTTTTCATTGCAAAAAATAATAATGAGATTATATGTATTTTTTTTATAAACTCAATATTATGATAATTGTCTTGAGATGAAAAATATTAAAAAGTAATAAAAAAGGATTGAGTCAAACTTTATGAACCTATTAAATTTATGACCCGAGATATAATATTAGGATAACTCAATAGAAAAAAAAAATAAATAAAAAAAATACTAATTTTCAAAAAAAAAATTCCTTTAAATATTACCTCAAATTAAATGCCAGCAATGCAATTAATAAATTTAATTTAATAAAAAACTAAAGTTGGTCCAACTATTTTTTTCATTAGAAAAAAGATATTAAAACTATGCAAACCTTGTAAACATGGATTAAACTCTCAAACATGTAATCCATTAAATTTTTTATCTGGATTCAACGAATAAACTCTACACCTAAAAAATTAAATGATGGAGGATGAAATCAATTAATTCAATTCAAAAATAAAATTCCTTCAAAAAGTCTAAATTTAACAAACACAAAAAAACTAAAAGCAATGTGACTTTTGTTATTTTAAAATTGACTAAAAAAACTCATAAAAAGTGAATATAAAATAATAAAATAGTAAAGGATGAAAAAAAAATTTAAAAAGCAAAAAAACCATGGAAACCTGTGTTCATGTCTACTTCATAAACCGGAGTCAATCTCTTAAACTTGTGAACCGTTAAATTCTAGACCTGGACTCAACTAATAAACTAAGCACCCATCTAATTAAATGTTGGAGGATGAAATAATAATAATAAAAAATATAAAAAAAATCTTGAAAGGTAAAAAAAAAATACAATAATAAAAAAGATTAGACTTGACAAGAAAAAAAAATGATGAAATTGCTAAAAAACCAATTTGCAAAAACCATCTAAAAAAATAATGATAAAAATAAGAGGAACCAAATCTAATAGGTGAAAATATTTATTGGGGGTGAAAATAAAAAAAAAATCTTAATTTAATAAATTATTCCAAAAAAAAAATTGCAATAAAGAAGCACCAATTAAATTGAAAAAACCCTTTAATTCCATAAATTACTTTAAATTTTAAAAAATATAGTGAAGAGAATAAATATGAAATCTTAAGTATAACAAACCTTAGGGGTTGGTTTGATTTTTTTTTTTAAGACCAAATGACAATTAAGTAGGAGAGAATAAAAAAGAAAAATAAAATAAAAGGCTACATGTGCCACTCCAGCCGCCTTCGAGCTAGACGAAATGCTTATTAATGGAGGGGACATTGAGATGTTTGACTATCCTGCACCTGAGATAACCCTGTGTAGAGAAAAATGGAAAAATTAACAACATTCATGGGCTAATAATTTAATGGCAAATGATAAAACCAAATAAAAATTTAATTTTAAAAAACCAAGTCAATATGTTAACTAGACGAACTTGAGAACCGAGATATAAGATGGGGATAACCCCACAAAAGAAAAAAAAAACTGAACAAATCACAAAACTCAAGGCCCAATAAATAAATGTGAAATGATAAAAATAAAGGGAAAAAATTCCAAAAAAGATTTAAAAAATAATGAATTCAAACCAGGAAAATCATTGAAACTATTGGATCGGGTCATGAGAATAAGACAACCTTGTAAAAGGCATAAATAATTATAAAGCAAAATTCTCAATTACAAAAAACTATATATATATATAAAGAAATCAATGATTACTAAATCTTGCACCAAAAATAATTGAAAGAAACTAAATAGGAATCAAATTGAAAACAAAATAAATAAATAAAAGGATAAAAAAGAGTAATGAAAAAAATGAGGACCAAAATTAAAAAAAAAAGAATTAAAATTCTAAAGGAAAAAATTGAAAAATTACAATAAATGCAAAGGATAAAAAATATCAATCAAAAGACTGAGGACTATATTTGATACCAAAAATAAATTAAGTGACATGCGGAGAGAGATAAAATTGAAAAAAAAAAAACTTAAAGAAGTGTTAATATTAAAGTAAATAAAAATCAAAAGAATGAGGACCAAACTCAAAACAAGTATAAAATGAAGGACACAACTAAAATTTTTAAAGGCCTGACACAAACTCCAAGGCACAAGAAAGAGAAATGAAGGGCAGGAGAAAAATACCCATCGCCACCGAATTGCCACTTGACTTGCCAAACGTGCCACTTAAACACTTGCGCCATAACCTTGCGTATCAGATGAGATGGTTGTCAAGTCGCCACCATAAAGACCCTCGTACGCCTCTAGAATAGTGTGGATGACTCTAAGGTGTAGATGACACGTGTCTCTTTATTTTACTGATTTATTAATATTTTAATAAGGCAAAAAAAAAAAAAAAAAAAACCGCAAGGGCATACCATTATTAAAAAACAACCATGATGCAAAAATAAAAACACCCTCCAAAGTCATTTTTAAAATGTGAAAAGTCAAAGATTAATTATGTAATTTTATTGTACAAAAAACATTACAAAAACAAATAAACTGCTTCCTGCATGCAGGGTCATTTATCTAAGTAGCCCATGGTATAAGGGTTTATTTTACTGTGCAAATAAAAAGAAAATGATGAAACAAACTCTTAACAAAATATATTATTTCCCCCCTCCCCCAAATTTCAAGGGAAAACATATTTTTAGTGTGCAATTTCAAAATTAAATGACAAATTCACCCCTGATCAATCCGATTGACATTTGAATTCTCTTGAAAAAGACGATCTAATCTTTCATTTCAAGGCAATTATTAATAGCAATAAAAAGCAAAATTATTATTATATTGTTTAAATTCACAATAAATCTTTTCACTTGCTACAAGAAAAGAGCTGAAATCTTTTAGTTTTTTTTAATGAAAATGCTTAATCAAGAATCTCTAAAACTCAGAGACAATTGTTTGAAGGAAAGATTGAGAGCATCTATCAACATAATTGAGGGTTCATTTTGAGATTAGGCCTCCAATATCTTTATGAGAAAAAAATAAAATAAAATCAGTTAACTGTAGCTTCCTAGTTCATGTATCTGTCTTGGTCTCTCATCTCTCATGGACAGTTGAGAATCTAATAATTATTAAACAAAAAAAAAAACTAAGGCAATGGACCCATGCAAAAAAAAAAAAAAAAAACTTATATTCGAAGAGTTTCTGATTGGTTTATGAGTTCTTCCAGCACTTCCATGACCTTTTTTCCATGTTTACTTTCTACCACGTTTGAATGAAATAGCAGGATTATCATACTTGTCTTGAATTAAGATAATATGATGCTTGGAGACAACTAATCATGCGTTTGGGAAACTGAATCGCCTTCCATCAAAATTTATTTATTGATTTATTAAAAATTAATTTATTTTATATATTTTTAATCATTTTAATACGTTAATTTTAAAAATAATTTTTTAAAAGTAAAAAAAATATATTATTTTAATACAAAAATTACTTTAAAAAATAACTCTAATAATATACCAGACAAATAGGTAATGGACCCTGCAATGATCATTCTTCGTTGTTGGCACTAATTCTCAATTATGTCAGCCAACCGGAAACCCTTTGATTTTGATTCCAATTTCTGCTTTATGCATCAATTTCCACGTGTTACTCTGCTTTTGCCTCTTTCTAGGCACGAAGAAAATTAGGAAATAATTTATCTTTGGAGGTGGATCATCATTAACATCAACGATCATGCATACTTTTAGTACATATGGAAATTTCATGTCATCATGCCAACGAGTGGGGGAGAAACAATGCAATACACACACACATAATATTTTTGTCAGAAACAAAACATACTATTTACATTTTTTTAAAAAAAATTTAATTGCTTTTTTAAAATAGATCTAAACTTCTGATATTTTTACATTTCAAAGTTACACTAACATAACCTATTTAAAAGTATTCTTATGAATATTTTTTAAAGTGATTTTCATATTAAAATACATTCAAAATAATTTTTTTTTAATTTTTTAAAATTTATTTTTTAGATCAGCGTATTAAAACGATTCAAAACACATAAAAAGATATTTTTTAATAAAAAAATAAATTTTAAATTTTTGAAGAACACGGTTTGCATAAACCATATTCCCAAATGGTCTTCGTATGATTAAGTGAATTGACTTGGAACATAAATAACCCAATAAATTGATATGAAATCCGGTAAAAATATAGTTCGACTTTTTATTATTTATTTATTTTAAAATAACATTTTAATTTACACATGTTAACTAGCACCCACTCGAAACCCGTAACACGGGCGGGTTTTATGTCTGGAACTGTTTAGTTTTGCTGCTGTTGCTTGGTTAAAAAAAGGAAATGGCAAGAGATCATATCCCTGTCGTGGCAAAGTGAAAGCAAGAGGCTAAAGCAGGTATTGAAAATCAATGTGGTCGGGCTTAGAAAGGGCAAAAAAAAAAAAAGAAGGGACAAAGGCAATGAAGATGCATATTTTCAGGTGTCATTATTTTGCCTGATCAGGAGGGTCCAGCAAGTGCAAATTGTGAGCAGCCCATGTGCTCGCTAGGTTCTCCTGCTTCAATTTTTTGTCCGCCCTTGTCCATGGATAGCAACGAGTGTAGGTAGGGAGCCACACGGCATCGTTTTCAACAGTGTAGAAAGTAGCTAGCCATGCCATGCCAGCTGCAGGCTAAGCAAATCTTATCTATCTATCACCCTGCTGTTCAATATATGTTTCTCAAGAGAAACAGAAGTTTGTGCTTCATAGATCACACCAAAGACAGCGACTCCAATCTGCTACATATCTAGGCTATAGCTGACCCATGCAAGATTTTCAAAAGATGTTTATCATGATCAACATGGATAGTCATGCCCCCCCTCCCCTCCCTTCTCTTCCAGCATTCAAATTTATCAATTTTTAAATGAGTCCCACGAGAACATGAGATTGGAATTACGTATTTAAAAAACTTAAATTGATATATTTAGGATGTTATTAATGGAATGTCTTGTGGAAGACAGGATAAAAATACGTTAAAAAATTTAAGCACATCAAATTTTTCAATCCCATTGTTAAATCGAACTTAGATTTGTAATTAACCAGACTTGAAAGGGCTTCATATTTATACCTTTAAGAAAATATTGAAGTTTTTTCTGTTTATAGAAATATTTGAGTTTAAAAACCCTAGTTTTTATCTATTTTATAAATCACATATGAAATATATAAAGTTATGTACAACTTTTGAGATCATTGTCAAAATGTGAATAGTAAAGTGATTTGATATGGTAATTGCATCTAAATCTTGTTGATTTATTGAATGGATCTTCAATCATGTTGAGTATAGTTTTAACGAGCCACGAACTCATGGATTGATAGATGATGCATTATATCTCAGCCCACTACAAAAGGTTAATGATACCCTTCTTCATATAATATTATTTTTTAGAATAGTATTTTGCTTTGCTTTTGTTTTTCAATTAATGATTTTTTTTCAATTTTTTTTTTAATTTCATCCTTTAATATTATATTTTTTTATTTAGTTATCACACTCTCATAACATAGATCCCAAGTTTGATGGATTAACCAATCTTGATTGAGAATTAAACTTCATGATTTGTTCTGTTTACTTTTCATTAGGTTATCCTAGTTTTATGATCACAAATCACTATTAATTGGAATAATGCTTTGCTTTTTATTTTCTTTGATTTTTTTCAATCAATATTTTTTTTGTTTAATTTCATCCTTTACTGTTATATTTTTTTTTTCTATTTAGTTATTACACTCTAATGACACAGATTCCAGGTTTGACGAGTTAAATTGGTTTGGCGAGTTAACCTGGTTGCCTCATATTTTTTTTTCCAATTTTGTCCTTTATTTATGATTTGATCGAGAATTAAACTTAATGAGTTGTTTTGTTTACTTTTCATTAAGTTATTTTGATCTCATGACCCGAGTATGTTTCTTAACAAGTTAACCCAAGTTGACTCAAGTTGTTTTTTTGTGTCTTTTATTTAATTGATTTTTCTTTTCAATTTTATCATTCATCATTGGGTCGGTTAAGAATTGAGCTTCATAATTTGTTTTGATTTGATTTTTATGAGAACATCTTGATCTCACAATTAAGGTCAAGAGTTTTGGTATTTTAACCTTGGTTAAATCATGTTTTTTTTTTTTTCTTTCTAAAGGTAATATCGATCTCATGACACGGGTCATAAGTTCTTTAACATTGAACTTGCTTTTTATTGGGTTGTTCTTATTTCATAACTCGGGTTGCGAGTTAACCAAATTGACTCATTTTTTCTCTCTTTTTGAATTGATTTTTTTTTCAAATTTTATCAATTAATATTGTGTTTCATTAGGAATTAGACTTCATAATTTATTTCGGTTTGTTTTTTATTAGGTTATTTTGATCTTATGACCAAGAATAATGCTTAATGATTGACTCGGGTTGACTTGACTTATTTTTTATGTCATTTTTTAATTAATATTTTTACAAATTTCATCATTCAACATTAGGTTTGATAGATGAGATTAAGAATCGAGCTTTATAAGACTTTCTCTCTATGGAGTTATTTCAGTATTAAGACCAAAGTTATGGATTTGACAACTTAAACCGGGTTTAATCAAGCGCTTTTCTCATGACTCAAGTTACAATTTTGATATATTAACTCGTAATTTTTAATTGATTTTTTTTATTTTCATCGACTTCAGTTTTCTATAAGATTATCATAGCTCATAACCCGAGTCATGAATTTGATACATTAACCTAGGTTGTCCCAAGTCAATCTAATATTTTGTTATTTTAATATTAAGAACATATATCATCTTGAAATTTTGTCTAGTCAAATATTGTTTTCACGGGTTGTATGGGTTGTTTTTGGACCAGTAAAGTCAATTGGTTATATCGGGTAAATCTTGCGAATTAATACTAGGAAAAAAACATTAGCAACATTTAAATACTTTTTTTATGTTCAAGAAAAAATTGACTTGACTTGCAACGTAGCGCTGGTAAATCATCTAGGATTAAATTTTATAAAAATATATTATTTAAATTAACCCAAGTAATTTTGAATTAACTTGCATTGAAAATTTGTTTTAATTAATATGATTTAAATAAATCATAGGTAAATAGAAAATTAATCTCAACTAAGTCTTGGTTTTCTACTTAAAGAACTGTTGGTTTTTCTAGATTTAATTTTTGATTTATAATAATCAATCAAAGGTTGATAATTGTGATAATTAATTTTTATTAATTCCTAAACCTTTTAGATTGTATTAGTATGTTTGCTTTGCATGTTTATAGATTTACATTTGTATAAAATCTAGGCTTTCTTAAAATATTCTAATTTAGTATATTTTATTATAATATGCTAAACGTCATTACTTATTACTAGTTTAATATATTTACAAACTTTAGACTCCTTGCTTTGCGAGTGATTGAGTATATCTAGTCAGCCAGTGTTGTCACCTAGTAATCTTGGTCGGCATCATTCACGTATTCATACATTAATATAGTTGCTTCTCAATTAAAATCTACTTAGATTAGCTAATTTGGATGAAGAACAAATTGAAATGAATGACACCATGACATTTTACACAAATGTTGAATCTTTAAGGAGCTGACAAGAGACTTGGGCTCATGGGAGCAGGAATTTATGCCACCAAATCTTGCCTCATGCACATACAATAAGAACATTCATACATTTTGTCGAACACAGAAATCCAATTCCATCTAGTTATCTAGCTACCAGCTGGTATTTCCTTTACATGGTCATGACTTGAATCCCATGACGAACAAGTGCACTGTTATAGTGGCAGCAAAGACAAGTGTCTATACAAGCTTGCTCTTGTCATTTCACGTGAATAGCCTAGATCCTCAACTTCACCTGTCCTTCTCAACAACAATGCACTCTCTTCCAGCTAGGCAGCAGCTCATAGAGTACGTACGAGACTTCAAAATATATTCATTTTGAGGGACACAAGGTATTCAGTTCCAAGGTATATATGTTTTTATATTATTAGTCGGTGGTTTTGGGTTGAGAGATGCAGACAACAGTCATGGAGAAGAGAACCTTTGGGATATTTTTATTGCTTCTCGTTGTCTTGGCTTCTCGCAAGTTCCTTCCGCCCTCTGTACATCGCATTTCCTCAAACTAATCGAGGAAGATAAGTGAAGATTTCTAAGCTTATGTGTGCCTGCAGGGTACCGATACTTCTCTAAGCTCATGTTTTTAGCATTTGTTACCATTTCCAGTGTCATGCACACACACAGATTGAGAGAGTGAATCAATAAATCAGAGAATCGATCAATATTTATTACTTTTTTCTCAATAATTTTTTTCTATCTTCTCTATTTGAAAGATAGACGGACGGAGGGTAAATATCCATCTTCTTTGATCACTATTCTAACCAAACTATATATTCTTATTTTCGAGACAAAAACTCCCTGCTGTATGCAGGCCATGTATCACCTTGTGATACTAACACATGTTTAGGCATACAGGAATAGACAAACAATAAAAATAGTAGTGAAAATTCTCTCTCTCTCTCTCAATAAATAAAAAAAAAAACTTCATTAAAGAGTTTGAACCATGATGAGAACCACAGTGATAGTCTATCGGTTGGTAAAAATTACTGATAGATAAACCTTCGGTAATATATTGCGTCTAATCAGCAAATAAAGTGATAGAATCACATATAATTATGTTCTATTGGTGATTCGATCCATCGGTCTATATCAAAAACAATTAACAACTCAGTAATTCTATAAAAAAAATTAACATGCTGTATTGACAAAGTTTTTATGTCCAATCGATGATTCCATCAATGGTGTACTAATTAGTTTTTTTTTATTTTTATTTTTTATGTTATCAAAATAAGTTGACATTAAATAACATTAAACAAAAACATTAGCTTGAAGAACAAATTTAAAATTACTAATTTAACTGTAAAAATCAATTAAAAGTATTTATAAACATTAAAAAGAGGTTGAGATGGAGGTAAAAGAGTAAATGAAGGAAAATCTCATGGAGGATAATGACTAGACATGTATGCAATCATTTTCTTCCATTGCTGTTTTTTTTTTGTTACTTTGCCTTTACCTTAGAGTATTAATTTGTTGTTTAACCAACTCTTTAATAAATGGTGATGGATGAATCATGCTGGTTTATAGGGTACTTAAAGTCGAGACTATAACCCGACCTCATATCTCGAGCTATAGTTATAGAGATATCATAAACTAGATTTCTATCGAGTTTACCGGTTGCTCCAGCGACCAACCGCAACTCCAAATCATTTTTTGATTGGGTTAAAGGGTTCTCTTTGTGTTTGGCACCTGAATGCACCATAAGCTTTGTAACGATATTGTTTGAAGATGCACAACTTTTTCATTTCATCCCTAAACTTTTCCCTGATATCTAAACAGTATAACTAAAAAGTTAAGAATAATTAATTAAATTCTCAATCTATAGTTTATGTTTTTCTATTTTAGTGTATCTATTCACTTAAAACAAATCCTGACAACAATTTTTCTATACAGGACCCTACTCAAAATTTAAAATAATAATAATATAAATAACCAAATACAACAAACCAAATCATCACCCAAAAGTCAAACACACACTCCCTATATATTCCTTTTTAGGACAAGGTTTAAAGGTTATGAGCTATTAAAAACTACAATACTTAAGCAAATTACAAAGTAAATGACAATATTTAAAAGGCTATCATATTTATTACTACAATGCTTATATACGATCAAAGAGAGGATAAAAGGGACTCAAACACTCCTTTATACATGTTTGTAAGAACTTTCTTTGGTTTTTATTTCTAAATTTTTTAGTCAAAACTTTATTATACTGTTATTTGGTTGATTACAAGGTTATAAGCTATTAAGAATTGCAATTAAAAACTATGATACTATAGAAAACTTGGGATGAAAACTTTGGTATTTTTAAAAGTGGTTATGCTATTAAAAAAAACAAAAACCTATGGTATTTTGGTTGTGCTATTTTAACTTCTTCAAATCTCAAATGCTAAACAATGAGATCACTAATTAAACAAAACAAAAGTTCAAAGGCAAGTTACTCTCAATACTATTTTCACTAGTGATGCAAAATCACAAGAATCTTCCTTTGATGACAACTTTCCATCAAGGTTAGCTTACAAATCACTCACCAAATTATTTTATTCAACTAACTAACTAAATTACTTAAAAATCAAAATCATATTTAAAAAAAAAACATATTGCATATCTACTTAGTTTGAATTCATTTTAGAAACCTAAATGCAAATCCATAATCAAATGATAAATCATCCCTAATTCTATTGTTAGCCAACAAATAGACTAAATTTAGATCAGAAACCTAAATGCAAAATCATCATTAGATAACACATTGTCTTATTCAAATAAAAAAAATTCAAAATCCAAAGATAAATCAATTTGAAGAGGAATAAATGATAGTAGTAATTATTAAAAAGAATTCTTTTAATAGTCTATTCAGATCATGAATTCACATAAAATCCAAAATAAGCATAAACCCTAACTTTCTTTCCAATTTCAAATACAAATAAATTAACTATTTAAAAAATGGAAAAAAAATGAAAAAAAATAAAGGACATATGTATAGCATGTATACAATAGAAGCCAATAGGTGAAAAAAAATAAAACCTAAAAGAGAGACAAAGAGATAGAGGAGAGAGAGAAATAGGGAGATGGGGAAATTAATTAGAAGGGAAATAGGGGGAAAACTAGGGATTTCCTTGACATATCTGAGTTTATATTCACCAATAGAATTTTATATTTGTGAGTTTATCAATTATAAACCATGCTAGCTCATCATTGATGGACTTACCGACATTAAATTTTGAAATAGTTAGTGCATCCATCGGTATTTTAAAAAGTTTATGAACTTTTTTTAACAACCCCAAATTCATCGTTGAATTCTCATATATATATATATATATATATATCAATGAATTCAACCCCCCAAACTCTGAATTTTGAGTGAAGATTTAATTTGATTTAATAAATATTGACTTGTGGAGTTTAATTGAAAATTAGGCACATACCAATTTTTTAGTATTTTAGACCAAAGGGTTTCATTATGGATTTTACATTATAAAAGTTCTCTTTCAACCTATTTCCTTCCAATAAAATGCTTTTTCCACATTTGATTGTGCTATCATAATTGGCATTACTCACACTTTAATTAGACTTGATGATAAACACTCATGCAGTGACTAATAAATAATAGTAATTTGTGCACCCATCCCATAATGATTCATTAAAATATTTTAGAAGTTCAAAAAACCTAGTTCCATCTACATTTGGTTCTTTATCTACACATGAACTTTTACTTGTATAACCATGATTTATTCCCAATATATCCATCACTATACCCCTATAACAATTACTATTATCATCTATAATTTGATGTATATTGCTAGAACTAGATGTTGAGCCAATAATCCTTTCTAATATTGTCTCGTAAAAAATATATGGTTCTCTATATGCAAACCAATACAAGTATTTCTCAACAAATCTTTTTTTTTAGAAGATGGATCATCATAACATTTAATTGGCGAGACTTTTTACTTTTACACTTCGCACATAGATATCTAATTTCATCTCCACTAAAATTCCTTGGATCTGGAAGTGTGTAATTAATAAAGTCCTCAATCCCTTTACAATAATCTTTCCTATACAACTCTTGGGGTGAATCTTGATACATTAAAAAAAGATCATCCATTACTTAGAAAACTTATATATAATAATGATGACAATATTTCTTAATAATGTAACAATGAATTCAAAATTTAACTTTGGTAATAAAAAATTAATTCACAATCTAATAACCTGTTATTTTTATTTTACAAAAATGTAGTGATGCATTAAAATATTAATTAAATAAATTCAATAGCTTACAATTAATCCATACCCAACTAATTTTCTATTATATTTTTTTTAATTCAATACTTATTCAATTTAAATTAATATCAATAAATAAAGAGTCAAGTTATAAGATTAATTTGCTAGATAATATTTAGTAGCAATATTAAATACATTTCTAACATTTTGATACTACCCGCAACACGGCAACATAGGTTGTTGCGTAGATGAATTCTCTAATTCACTCGAAGTTACATAGCAAAAATCGCACTAATTAAATATGTTTTCTACTTTTGTGATACTTTTGATGGAAATTAAATAACAAAAGTCAGTGGCTTCTACCAAGCATGGATTAAAAAATAAAGGTGATCACGTAACATGCTACAACTAAAAACTTATTTAAAATAATGATGACAATATTTTTTAATATATAAAGTAATAATCAATTCAAAATTATTTAAGTTTGGTAATTAAAAATTAATTCACAATCTAATAACCAATTATTATTATTGTTTTACAAAAATGTAGTGATTCATCAAAATATTAATTAAATAAATCCAATAGTTTATAATTAATTCGTACCCAACATTAATTATCTATTATTTTTTCAATTCTAAACTTATTTAATCTCAATTAATAACAATAAATAAGAAATCAAGTTCAAAGATCTCAAAATTAACTCGTTGAATTTTCTAATTCACTCCAAGTTCCATAGCAAAAATCGTACTAATTAAAATATGCTTTCTACTTTTGTGATACTTCTGATGGAAATTAAATAACAAAGGTCAGTGGCTTCCACCAATGAACATCATGGAGAAAAAAATAATGGTGATCACGTGACATGCATCTTGAGTAGTATAAATACTAAAGAAAAGACCCATGCAAGAACAATTCAATTTGAAGTTGAGGAAACTAGCAGTAGCAGTGAAAGAGTGTAGCTTGCTAGCAGGTTCTAATACTCAAACAGAGATATGGAGAAGAAATGCTTCGGTCTTTTCTTTTTGCTGCTCCTTGTCTTGGCTTCTCGTAAGTCAATTATAAGTGTTTAACATCCACCATTGATTTTTTTCTTTCACTTAAATCACCGTTGTTTTATTCTGTCTATGTGTTCTGAAGGAGATTCACTGACTAATTATTTTTTCATAATTTATGCACTGTGCATTTCAGAGGAAATGGTGGTACCAACTGAGGCTAGGGTTTGTTTGTCGCAGAGCCATCACTATAAAGGACCATGTCTAAGAGGCCACAACTGCGCTATGGTGTGTAAGACTGAGGGTTTCGCCGGTGGTGAATGCAAAGGGTTCCGCAGCCGCTGTTTTTGCGCTAAGCGTTGCTAGTCAAAGCAACCCCCACAAAATATGGCAGCAACTAATATTTATTATATGTAGATGCTGCTAGGCTCTCTGAAATCTAGCAAGCTAGCTCCGGCAGCTGATGATGTTAGCTGTGGTTTGTTTCAATGTTGGTTTCTGATCTGCTTTTGGGAACTATGAATAAATGAACTTTATCTTCTTGCACCATTCTGGGTTTTTTTTGCCTCTCTATATATGAAAACAATATGATCATTAAAATCAATCGAAGGATACGTGTTATAGTGCGTTACCTAGTATTGATTTTTATGTTTCAAAAATACTTCTAAACAAAATTTTAAAATTTTTTATTTTTTTCTTTACTTTAAATTAATATTTTTTTATTTTGATATACTGATTTCAAAAATAATTTTTTAAAAATAATAATAAAATATTATTTTAATGCATTTTCAAGTGAAAAATATTTTTGAAAAGCAATTGTAATAACGGCTGAGTTGTTTTTGGTTAAAAAAAAAAATCTTAATAAGAGAGGTAATTATGATCTTGTTACGTTCTTATTAAATTTATTATTATTTTTTTTTTTTATCAATTACCAACCAAATTAACAAGAGCTTAAATACCTTGTTCCTTAAGAACCACAAACAATAAACTAATGAAAAAAATTAACTATACAGAAGATATACTAGTTGAAACAGACCACCTTGGAACAAAGAGATCAATTCAAACAAAAGTATACGTTGATCAATTGTTTTGCTTCAATTAACTACAAGATTAGAGATCGTTTCTCTATATGGTTCAATCATGTTTTTTTTTTTTTATAATTTTTTTTTTTAAATTAATACTTTTAAGTATTTTAAAATTATTTTGATGTATTGATATGATAAATTAATTTTAAAAAATAAAATAATATATTTTTAAATAAAAACTATTTTAAAAAAACAACAGCTACTCAATATCTATTTTTAAATAAAAAAAAGAAGGAATCTTAAGCTTTAGGGCGGCTCCTTAATTTAACAATTTTCTCGTTTTTATCAATAAAAAGGGAACACAAAAACTTTTTTATCCCTATATTATGCTAATTTCTCATTGTTCTTTAATTATATTTAACATAATCATCGGGTGTCTGTGTGTCGTCCCTCATGTGATTTCTAGAGAATGAAAAGAAATACTTCTCCAATTGCAAACAGGATACATTCTCCTGCTAATATCAAAATATAAAATTTCAAAATTTTTCAAAAAATAGCTCTAATTATTCTTTACTCGCGTATTTTTCTTTTATAGTGTACTAAAAGAAAATTTCTTCCAATTTCCTCTTCTAAAACGGATTACGTGAGGAGTACATAGTACTTAACAAAATAGTCTAATTAAGAAAAAAAAATCTTTAATAATATAATTATATATATACTAAAAGGAGATGGTGTTTTCTTATAGAAATATTATAATTATAAAATTTGTCAATTTTTTACTGTAATGGTGGCAAAATTATAATTTTTAATATTTTTTTTAGAAAACATGTTTTTTTTTTTCCCTCTTTATACTTTGATATTTTTTTTCATTTTATACTTGATCTATTTATCACTATTTTCTATCTTTATATTTTTGTAATACTTTCTTATTTTTTCCTTCTCTTCTTTACATTTTTTTGGGAAAAAAATATTATTTTTTATTTATCATACTTTGAATATTTATCAGTTTATACTTGGTTTATTTATAACATTCTTTTGAAATGAAAAAAAAAATATTATATTTATATTTTATTCTTTTTCATTTTTTTTTTTTTGTTTCTTCTTTACACCTTTTTTTTTAAAAAAAAAATTATTAGACAAAGATTAAGAAAATGATTTTTCACTGTAGCAATTGCTGCAACATTGTTCCAAAATACCTTGAGATCTTATATATATATATATATATATTTTTTAATGCATATGATATTTATTATATTTTATTATATATAAGCATTCGACTTTTTGATTCACAATTATATTTTTTACTCGATAAAAAAACGTGTTAATAACACCTACACATTAATTCTTTTTTTATTAGAAAAAAATATTATTTGACCTAAAACGAGGCAAGTTGAATAAATGTGCTAACAATTTATTTTTTGTATTTATTAGCATGGATGGTTCTCGATGTAATTAATTAAATGCACGCATAGATATTTTTATTTATAATTGGAATTAAAAAAAAAACATTTGAAAAGCTTGCATATTTATTTTTTTCCCAAAAACATTATCTGACATGCGGCAAAGCGCGGGTTCAAATAATTAGTTGACACTATTATAAAAGGTGCTTATAAGATGTATAATATGGAAATTGTATCTACCTTGTATAGCTTTATAGTCTTGATTCGATGTAGTGTGTTATATCCTTAATAGTATATGTAAGCATACTTATACATATGAGAGAGAGATGGCTATCAGAGATGGTTAAGCCACTACCAAAAAATTAGCAAATATAAAATGACACACCGACATAAATAATTTATCAGTAAATTGCAGTGAATTTTTCCAATTGAATATGCCCTTGTAGTAGCTATCAGTAAACACCAATGAAAAATTTCCCTTGTTGTATACTGAGGGTATTACAGTGAGAAAAGAAGGAATGAAAAAAAAAGGCAAAAAGTATAATAACATGTTATTTTTATAGAAAAAATTACTAATAAATTTAAATTTATCGATTAAATCAATTTGTAACATTTATTTTATGACTTAATGAGAGACCATTTTCTCTCCCCCCCCTCTTTTCTTCTTCTTCCTATATTTTTCTCTGCAACAAACTCTATAAACCCCCTAGTTTTATCACAAATCAACCTCTCACTACAAATCTAGCTACCCCAATACTCAATTTGTCAACATCGTTGTTTTGATTTAAATTTTACTAAGAATTCTCCACTTTAAGTAAGCAAAACTATTCATTTTTTTATGAATGTATTATTTGTATATGTTAGGGTTTGTTTGAGATTTTATAAAATTATATTTGTTTATAAATTGATGAAATTTAATTTGATATTTTTGACTTAGATGTTTTGTGATGAAATACATAATGGCTTATTTAACGAATCCATTTTATATTTGGTCAATTTTATTACTGAGTTGAAATTTTTGGTAAATGTATAAAAATTTGGATTTATATAAATAATTAATAATAAATTAGTTGTACTATTAAAATAGTGTGAATATGTTTGAGTTAAATCAATTTTTCTTATTTATTTAGTTTAAATAATTAATTAATACATGTTGTTATCAATTCTCCATATAGGTTTGACATAAATAATGAATGATTACTTATTGATATATCGAGATTCACCCAAAAGGTTGTGTAGGATGAATTATTGTAATAAGATTCAGGATTTTATTAATTATGCACCATCTAATATGAGAAATATTAGTAGAGACAATTCCATATGTGAAAAATAATTTTAGGTGGCAGTGTGAAAGCGGCTGATGGCTTTCAATCGGTGGCTGTCACCCTTGACTTTTTGGATTGAGTTTACTACAACAAATCTTCCTTTTAAACTTAATCAAGGGATGTCATTCCAAACATGAAATTTAATCTCATAAATGCCTCTTCCTTTAATGGCTTTGTAAAGACATTTGCAAGTTGATCATTTATTATGCAAGATATCATTTTAATTTCTTTGTTCTTTACATGCTCTCTGATAAAATGATGACGTGTATCGATGTGTTTACTTCTTTCATGATACACTAGGTTCTTTGCTAATGCAATCTTTGATCGATTATCAATATTAATCTTTGTAGAAATTTTTTGGAGAAAATCTTAAATGCTTCAGCATATTCCTTAACCATATTAAATAGCATTCAACTGAGTTGACAACAACATACTCAACACCACAACTAGATAATGTTATTATTGATTGTTTCTTGGATGACCATGTGAAATATGTATCTCCTATAAAAAGACAAATCATGTTGTGCTTTTTCTTTCATTTATGTCTCTTCCCCAATCACTATCTGAGTATCCAACAAGATTGAATTTTTAATTGATGTATAAACAAACCTTTATTAATTGTTCCTTTGACATAATAAAGAATTCTTTTAGCTACATTTAAGTGTGACTGATTTAGGGTCTTCATAAATCTGCCGATAAGTCCCACTTTATAAAGTATATACAGTTTAGTACATGTCAAGTATTGCAAGCTTCTCACTAAGCTTTTAAAATAGGTTAGATCAACATTTTCTATTTTACTTTTCCTTAGTTCCATTCCATTTTCAATTGGAGATGATACCGGAATTCTAATTTTCATCTTCATCTTTTCCAAAATATTTTTGGCATAATCGTTTTAGGATATATCCCTTCTTTGTTATGTATTACTTAAAAGCCAAGAAAGTGTGCCACTAGATCAATGTCTGTCATCTCAAACTCTTACACCATGCTTATCTTGAAATCCTCAAACATGGTAGGATTGTTATTGGTGAAAATCAGATCATTGACATATAAGCATGTAAATAGTGTGCTTCCATCATTTTCTTTCTTTACATTTATTGCATGTTCATATGGACATTTTTTAAATTTAATTTCTTGAAAAGACCTCTCAATTATGGTATTCAAAGCACACAGAGCTTGCTTTAAACCATATAGGGCTTTCTTTAATTTGTATATTTTGCCTTCATTATTGGCTTTGTCACACCCGACATTGTAACGACCCTAAAAATAATCTTGATTATGGAAAAAGAATAGATTTTTGACATCTTGTTCTTTTAGAAAAAAAAAGGTCTTATTTAAGGAGTTGCCACTAGTATTATGGTCATTAGAAAACCTGACTGGTCAACAGAGATTCTATGGTATGGGATTGGTTATGTAAAAGGAAAGATATTATCACCCCTTAAACATTTTGCCTAAGGTAGATTGCATTGCTGGTTTTGTCTTAAAATGCTAAACATTTATTTACTTATGCTATGATGATTTGTTTATAATATTTTTGACTCTGGTGCCAGTGAATATTCGATCTTGAATAATTTCAGCTCTAACGTTGGTAAAAATTCCACCACGAATAATTCCAACTCTAGCATTGGTGAAAATTCGTAGCTATGAAAAAATCAGTGTATATTTTTTTTAATTCCTAATCCTGATATCTGTGAATAAATTGATAAAAATACATTTTTTTAAGACATTCAAAATTTTTATTTCTATACTTTCTATTTTTTTTTTTTTTCTTTTGGGGGCTAGGCCTAGCTCAACCTATATGTGTTGAGCTAGACCTAGTTAGCTCGGCCCGGTCACTAGCCCAAGCCAGTGGCCTGGCTAGGCTAATTAGAGGCATGCGTGAAGCAATTTCACTCATGCATCAACTGTGTGAAGGTAATTAAATTACCTTCGCACAGTTCTTGCAACTAAACAATTTAAAACAACAGTGAATGGAAGAGAACAACTTACCTGCTTCTGGAGATGGCAAGGAGGCTTGCAACGCAGTGGTTTTACTCTTGTCTGCGTATGAGCAATTTGTCTATGTTTTTACTCTGTGGCTTGCCTTTCTTCCTCCCTACGCGAGGTTGCCTTTGCCCAGCTTTTATAGTGGTGGTAACGGTCGGCCTCTTAAATGCTCTGTAACCGACGCTTTTAATGAAGAAACGTACACTTTGGCTGCCAATGGATGAAATGGAGGAAGAAGACAGTGAACAGTCTTCCAAAAAACGGCTTCGTTTTCCATTCAACCACTAATTTCAATTTGGTCCTTGATGTTTTGAAATATTTGTAATTAAGCCCCTAGTTAAATTGTAATTGGACCCCTGCATTTCGGTGTCTTTTACAAGCTAGTCCTTGGACTTTAATCTGCTGCAATTTGAACCCCAATTAAAGCCCCAAACTTTAATGTTTCTTCAATTAAGTCGCTAAATAAATTAATTCCAAGCTCAATTAAGTCTAAAACTTATCATCTCTCCAATTAAACCCTTGATTTGATTAATTAAATTAACTCCAAGCTTAATTAAGTCTCAAAACTTATCAATTCTCCAATTGAACCCTTGATTGAATTAATTAAATTAATTCCAAGCTCAATTAAGTCTCAAAACTTCCAATCGTGTTGCCTTTACCCAAATTTTAATTCATTCTTCATTCATTTCATTTTTATTTTTTTTATCCTTATTTTTTTCATTTTATTTCATCATTCATTTTTTTCATTATCATCTTCGGTAATTAAAATAAAAAAATAATGGTAAAAAATTAGGTTATGATAGGCTTCAACGTATTCAAGTGGTTGTTCAACATAAATATTTTATTCTAAGAAGCCATTCAAAAATGTTAACTTCATATCAAATTGATAGATCTTTCATTTATGTTGTGCAGCTATTGAGATCATTAGTCTAATTTTTTCTAGCTATGATATAAGAGCAAATGCTTCTTCATAGTTAATGCTTTCTCTTTTATTGTAGCCTTTTTGTCACTAAGCTTTCTTTGCATCTTTGTACTTCGCCTTTTACATTCTTCTTTGTCTTATAGACTCATTTTACACCAATTACTTTCTTGCTTTCTAGTAGATTAGTCAACTTTCAGTTATCATTTTTCTCAATGGCATGTAGTTCTTCATCTATTGCTTCTATCAATTTCTTTTTCATGACAACTTCATTCAAGCTAAATGGGTCACTATTTGCGAAGAAACAAAATAAAGTTGTATCTTTTATTGCCACCCATAATAATAATAATAATAATAATAATAAGGAAATACACCTAAAGCAAGCCTAAAAAAAATGCCAAGTGAAATTGATAGGCCAAAATAGCAATCCAAGGTTTTAATTGAGAAAGCCCATTAGTAAAAATGTTTGTTTTTGGTGTTTAAAGACACAATCAGAATTTTCAAAAGTTTAGTTCATTTAACTGAGGGCTTAACCATAAGAGAAATCAACTTGTAGAAGTTAATTTTAAGGTCAATTAAAACAATTAAAGTTTAAGGATTCAATGGGAAGCTTGAAAAGTTTAAATTAGCCAAATTAGGGGCTTAATTGTATAAAATTCAAAGTCTAGTGAGTAAATAGGGGCTTAATTAAACTTTTTGTTAACTGATGATCAAGTTGCAAAACACATGCGACTTTAGAGGCTGGAATCAGGAGAAATCAGGGGTCAAATCCAAAAAATTAAAAGTTTAATTAGTAGTCATTTAGGAGTGTAATTGAACAAATAAAAAATAAAGACCAACTTGTAAAAGGCACTCGAAATTGCGGGTTACAAATAAAGTTGATAGGGACATAATTGCATGAAATTAGAATGAAAGAGGGAAATTAAGGATAAAATAAAACAAAATCAGAAGATAAAGGATTGAATTAAACTTTGGCAGATCCAAAATAATAATAATAAAAAACCCTAATCTATATGAATTAGTCAAAACGATGTCGTTCAAGGTACTGTGCTTTATCTTCTTTAGTTTTTTGGATGATTGAGGGGGCAATTTTAGACGTTTAATTTGACGTTTTCAACTAACCCACAATTTACAACCACCACCATTTGACTGAGAAACACCCCCTCTACAACCTGATGTCCTTTACATCAAACATTTACATCCTATTTTCTCCAAAGATCTCCATAACATCTTGTCTATAATTAGCCAAGTCCATAATTTCAAACATCACGTTGTTCGGGTGGATACTTTTAAATATTTGAATATGAAGCTAAAGACCTTTAAATCAAGCAAGAATGGGTTTGATCAAAAGTCATGCACTCCCTTTATCAAGTTTAGGTGGCCTTAGGCGACGTTGACTTCGAAGATGCTCCGACAAAGCCTTGATAGGAACACTCATTTACAAAAGAATGTTCAACATTTTCTTTTGCTCCCACTTAGAAACCTCAAGAAGGATTACATCAAGGGCAGAAAACACCTTACTTTGGTCTATAAGCACCATACAAAACCATCTACACCCAAAACTAGTAGCTCCATGGAAAGTCCAATTAGGTTTTAGTCTATGGGAACCATAGCCAACCCATTTAGAAGACCTAAATTTTCCTATAAAATAAGGGCTAAAGAACAGAAATCAAGGAGGAAAAAAGAAGGAAAGAAGGGAAAATAATGAAAATGAGAGAAGAAGAAAGAAATTTAGGCTAATGTGCAAGGGTCCTATCTAGAAAGTTTTTGAAGCTCCAACTCTAGCCTAGGGAGATCTGAAAACAAGAAGAAAGGTAGGCAACACCAATAATCTATTCAGATTTGAATTTTCAAAACTAAAAAGGTAAACACATTTAAACCTTGAAAGTGGAGTCTATGAGGCTTGCTGGATTTTCCTTTTATGTTCAATACGAAGTCTTAAATGCCTTGATATGCTTTTAATCATTTTTCTACCATTGTATTACATGAAACCTTGGATTAATGGATGCCAAAGGTGGCAGAAAAGAGGCATGGACACTTTCTGTTAATGAAAGGATATCCCTGCTTCTAGGTAGCTGGTATAACCTTTTAAATTGAAAATGGTTAGATTTTAAAGCTCATTCTATTAATTATTGGTTATTGTTTGAGTTGGTATTTTAGGATTGAAAACAATGCACCTTTTGAGTTTTTGTGTTGTTTTTTTGTTTCTTTGGCCATAATCATGTTCCTCACCAATAATATGGTCTGTGGGGATAAAGAGGATATGCTTTAGAGGTCAAATGAGGCCATTCTAGGTGTATTTTTCCTCTAAGGTTTCTGGGTAGCCTTTTTCTTAGTTTGAGGCTTATTCATCATTTGAATCTTGCCTTAGGTGCTAGTTTGAGGGCTTGTTTGGTTTAGTTTTTGCTTCACATAAGTTTGCCCATCATCTTTGATAAGTAATTTAGGAGTTTTTTCACATCAATAATAGGTTTTAATGGATTTAAATCCTAGGGTTTTGGTTTCAAACCGAAAACCATTTTGGCAAAATCACATGATTTTATTGATCATTAAAAGCAATGAATTCTTGATTCTTGATCTATAGAGGATTACAAATAGAAACATCCCTTTCTTTGTTCAAAATCTGCTATGGATTAAAAATTATATTTTGTGAGGAGACAAAGAATATTCATTTGTTTTGTTTTGTCTTTTCTGTTTTTTTATCTGTTTTGATTGAAAAAATTTTCAAGTTTTCATGTTTTTGTCGCTTTTCGATTTGTTTTCAGTTTGTTTTTCTTTTCTTTGGTTTTTTATGAGTTGACTTGGTCGGGTCAACCTGATCGTTTCAACCTGACCTAAATAATAAAATAATATAAAAAAGGATAAAAAAAATAAAAAAAAACATAAAATCAGTTTTTACTTTTGTTTTGTTTTTTTGGGTTTTAGGATGTTTTTAGGAAAACTCCTTTTAAACCTTGTTGTTACCCCTTTTTGGCAAAAAAATAATTAAAAATAATTGAGAATAAAAAAGACAACAAGACAACAAGTGGGTTAAGCCCTTTTTGGCCAAATACTTAATATAATCATATGGGTTGAGCCCAAATTCAACCTAAAGACAACAAGACAAGGTGTGGACTAGAGAAGGGGCTAAGCCATGGACAGACCCAGAAAAAGAGGGGTCATAGCCGACCCAAAGGCTTCTTGGCCAAGGCCAGACCCAAGAGAAAATGGGTACTGCTGCCTAAAGTAGAAGGGGTCAAGCCGTGGTCAGACTTAGAAGAAGAGGGTTCTTGGCTTGCCCTAAAGGATTCTAGGCTGAGGCTGGACCCAAGAGAAAATGGGTCATGCTAACCCAAAAAAGAGAGGTCTTGGCCGATCCCAAAGGCTTTGAGGCCAAGGTTGGACCTGGGAGAAAATAGGTCCTGTTGCCCAAAGCAAAAAGGGCTAAGCTATGGCCAGACCTTGAAGAAGAGGTGTCCTGGTTGGCCCCAAAGGCTTATGGGTCGAGGCTAGACCCATGAGAAAATAGGTCTTGCCGACCCAAATAAAAGAGGTCTTGGCCAACCCTAAAGGCTTATAGGACGAGGTTGGACTGAGGAGGAAATAGGTCTTGCTGACACAAAGAAAATGAGCCCTGATAACCTTAAAGAAACCGGATCTTGGTTGTTCTAAAGGCAGCAGGGCTGCATCCGAACCTAAGTGAAAATGGGTCTCATCACCCGTAAAGAAAAGGAGTTTTGACCAGCCTTAAAGACAGCTATAGGGAGAGGGGGGCTGAATCATGACCCATGAGAAAATAGGTCAAGACTGACCCCAAAATTTAAATGGGTCGTGACCTGCTGTTATAACAACTGGGTCGCAACCCACCATCATATAAAACAGGTTAAGGGTGACCCAAACCTATGTAATTAATAGCGCTGCATGCAAAACAAACCAATATTATGCACACAGCAAACTCTGCAAACATTCCCGCTAGTTTTTTCTCCTCTCATCCTTGCATCCTCTAGCTGGTTTGGTGTGCAAGAATATCACCCCTTTCCATGCCAAATGTTCAGCTACAATTGAGTTTAGCTTCAGTCTAAGGGAATTGTTTTGTGCCTCCTCCATGCCAGTTATGAAATCACATGAAGAGAGGAACCTCTCCATCATCTAATGGTTGAGATTTTATCCCTAACAAAGACAGCTGGGATGAGAGTGTTAATGTGGAGAATAATTACTGGAATCATAATATTTTAGTTTCCTTATTTGCTTTATTTGATTGTAAATCAATCGAGATTATATCCTAAATTAGTGTAATGAGTATTTTCCTAAATAAAGCTATGTATAGGCTATATATAAGCTTCCTCTACTAACCTATAGGGGAAGAAGAAAAAAAACGAGAGAGAGAGAGAGAGAGAGAAGAAATAGATAAACAGATAGAGGGAAAGAAAAATAAAGGGTAACAAAAAGAAAAGAAAGTAGAGGCAAGAGAGAAAATAGAGAACAAGAAAGAGGCGGAGAGTAGAAAACACAAGGAAACAATGAAAAAGAGTAAGGTTTCTTAAGATCTTCAAAAGCCAAAACAAGCAAGGATTGCCTTTCGGTTTGTACTCCATATCTGCAAGCAAGATTTGCACGTGTAAGCCCCAACTTCTTCTTCCTTGTTATTTTCATACTAAGCATCTGTTGGTTGTTCGGTTCCAAAATTGTTTCTTCCTTTGCTCTGAATATTTGGTTTTTTTTTAGACAAAGCTATATGCTTGCCCACTGTTCTTTTATGGCATTAAGTTTAGCTTATTGTTTATGTTAACGGTGTGTTTCTTTTCCTCATTTTCTTGCTGCAAGAAAACCAGAAGCTTTAAGGACCCTCACATTTTTGTTCTTCTCTTTACACCAGCTGGAGAAAGGATAACCGACCATGATGGGTTTTTTTTTTTTTGTGATATACATGAATGAAACATGCTTCCTAGTGTTTTTTATTTCTTTCTGTTTGCATGAAACGAGAAAGGCAGGTCCTAAGATTAGAAAAGAGTGAGGTTATGGGGCACGAACACTGTCATAGGATTTGGAGTTCAAAATTTTAGATTTAGAACTTTGGCTCTCTCGTGCATACAAGCTTATTCCTTTCCAGTTATAGAATTTTAAGTTAAGTTGTCTTTGAACAGTTTTTAGTTACGAGTTGTTTTAAGCTTCTTGTAAATTTTATATATATATATATATATATATATATATATATATATATATATATATATGATAGCTTGCTACCTTCTATAGTGATGTTTGCGTTTAATTATGATAATTGTGTTCTGATCAAATATATAAAAAATATTTTTTATGTATTGCATGCAGTCAATGCCCTAAAAAAATTTTTTTGAACATTTCTTTTTTTGAAAAAATAAATATTTGAAATTTCAAAAATGTGTTTTAGCATGGATTTCTTAAACACAAAAAATATTTTTTTGCATTTTGGATTTTACAACATCTTTGTAAATTTCAAAGGGTGTTGGCCAATATTTCAAAAATATAAAAATCTTATTTTTGGGAAATTCATCCTTACATACTATTAATATTTGGATAAAAAAATTCTAAAGGGTTAATATTCAAAATATTAGTGGGAATAATTTATTATTAATTCACTATTGGTATTGGATAAAGAAACCCCAATTGGTTAATATCCAAAATATTTTTTTAGGAATAATAGGTCATTATCCCTTGATAATATAAGGGTAAATAAATCTAAAAAAGGTAAATGTCTAAAATATTGTTAAGAGTAATACAACTTATTCATTTTTAACATAAGGGTAGATTTATGCCCAAAATGTTATTTAGAACAATTTAATTGCACTTCTTAAAAAAAAAAAAAAAAAAAAAAAAAAACCTCAATTACAATTAGGGGCATTTCAATTTTTACTAAGGCAAAAACAGGCTTTTAAAGCATTCTAGACTTCTAATTTAGTTTTTTTTTGTCCTTCTCTTTCTCCTTATGATTTACAAGTTGAGAACACTTGAAATACCAAGGGGTAAGTAAGCTTTTAAGCATATTGAATCTTCTTAGATCTCTATCTTAGCCATCTATTAATTCACAAGTTGTAAATCTAGTTTGAATCAAATATATATTTCAAGAGATCTGCATTGGTTCTTCTTAGCACTTTGTGGACATATCTAAATGTATGATCCATATTGGTCAAAGGTTCAATCTTTTAAAATTTGAGCCCAAATTTCTTCATCATAGTAAACCTATCTTAGAAAAAACTTATGGGGTTAGAGAACACCAATACTATAATAATTATAAGGCAAATCAAATAACAGGTAGCTTATCTTAGGTGAGACGTACTAGGGGTGCTAAAACGTTCCATTTACACAATTAGTCTCTTACTTTAGAATCTCTAAAAGACCAGTTAAGTTTTCTAGTGACCATGATACTAGGTTACGAATCCTCTATTTTACACAAACAAAGACCCCGACATAAATCAATCCCCACTCTCGGGAAGGGTCACCGCTACGTCGCGCTATCTTGAGAGGGTACAACAAACCCCTTAGGATTTCTTTTTATTTTCAAGAAAACTACAAATAAAAAAAATATTGTTTTTTTTATGTGTTTCCCAAATCTCTCAAAAATATAAAATTTATATTGTTTAAAATTTTCATACAAAAACAAAAATATATGTGTTTTGACAATCATTTTAGGATTTTGTAATTAATTTATTAAATCTATGAGAATTTGATTAATATTTCAATAAATAACTATTTTTTAATTAATGAGAATTAATAGTTAAAAATTATGGTATAAAACATTGGACCTACAAGATATTTGAAATGTTAGGAGTTAACTAAAAAATTCTCAGAGTTATCCTAAATATTCACCAATTTTAATTGGAAATATTTTTCACCGTAATACATAAATTACAAATAATTTTTTTTTCCTATGAATTTATTTGAGTATAGAAGTCCATAATAAATTTGTAACGTCGGATTTATTTATATGAGTAAATCTTAATCTTAAACCTTTAAACCACACAAAACAACTTACCTCGGGTAAGGTGTGTTAGGGGTGCCAATATCTTCCTTAACTACAATCAGTCCCTTACCTTCGAATTTCTGATAAAACTAGTACATTTGGGTTCTTTAAGTGATGGTATGTTTGATAAATTGATTATGAACCAAACAACTAAGTGACGACTTCTTCAGCCCCTACCCATTTTTCACACACGTGCGACATCTTTCATGACTTGAATGACATCATACAAATCTTTTATTTTCTCATCCTTCCTGGTTCTTCTAATAAGGATGTTGATGGTGGTAATGATGATGATCTTGATGATGATATGTTTCTCTTGTTGAATATAGGGAATCTATGTGCTGGAGTTTGTGGCTTTTCTACTTGTAATAGTGGACCTTCTATAAGTATTGTTGGTACTTCCAATTCATCTTTAATGATTAAATCAATGCTGATCCATTTGACTTCTTCTTGATTTTTATTCTATTGCCAAGTTTTATCTTCTTTAAAGATAACATCTCTACTCATAATCACCTTTTTTGTGATGAGATTATATAGCTTGTATCCTATCATTCTATCACCATATCTGACAAAGATGTATTTCTCGCTTTTATCATTGAATTTGATTCTTCTTGCATGTAGGATCTTTGCATAGGCCACACAATCAAAGACTCAAAGATAAGTAACACTTGGTTTGAGACCATTCCATGCTTCTTCGAGAGTAGATTAGGGTTCTTCTCTTTTTTTCTTTTTGATGATAAAGTTCGATCAAACTTTTCGCTTGATTCTTTTTTTTTTTTTAATTTTTGTGATTTTGCAGGGTTAACATTGGTTTTTCCTGATTGTAAGGTTGACATTTTTCCTTCCTAGTGACTGAAATTAACTGGGTTTTTCTCGATGACAGGGTTGGAAAACTTGGTGCTTCCTGATTGCAAGGTTAACCTGATAATTCTCGATCGCGGGGTTTGAAAATTTGGTGCTTCCTGATTACAGGGTTGACCTAAACACTCTTCTTGATGACAAGGTTGATCTTTGAGATTTTTCTAATGGTAGGGTTTATCTCATCTTCTTCTCATTCTATGGTCAAAACTATGATTATTTTCTATCATCAACTCAATGATTCTTTCTTTATCCACAATCTTGTTGGATTTCATTGAGGATTTTTTTTTTTGTAACAAGTCAAAATTTATGTGCAATGCTTTGTAGTTAGATGACATGAATGCATTCATACCTTATTTTGAAATATAAGCCCTACTCTTCAATGCTCCATCATCTTTAGTTGTCCACGATGATTACTTCTTTTGTTATTTACCAAGCTTAACAATGCCCCCAAGTGTGGTGTTGCTTGATTCGTCATAAAAAAGCTTAACAGGTAATTCATCTCCTGGATTCTCCTGGGAATTGTTCTTTCATTATTGTGCGCATTGTGCCAACACCTATCAAGAGGTTTTCTATTGTTGACCTCATCCTAGACTGCCAATCAGCCACAAACTTGCCTCCAGTTGAGACCTACCCTTCAAGTATATGTTATCATTAACCTTCACAGAATTATCAAGTTACCCAGACATGCATCTCATAGCTTATAGTATAAGGCTCTTTGTTGTATGCTCATGTTCTTCTCAATAGATCCTTCTCAGCACATCTAATCAAATTGTGAAAAGAAATGCATCGATATCATCAATGATGTTCATCACCCATATTCATGTGGTGAAGTGCACCTTGGCTTCAAAGCAGCTTCTCCCCACAATCAGTCTTAGTGATGTGCATCCTTTCTATGTTTATTAAAATGCACTCACGTAATAACATATGTTAAGAGTCATAGCTATATTTGATAAGGTAACCTAAAATGAAGATATAAAGATGTTCTTTAACTGCATCATTGTTCCACAATCAGTTTTTGTGGTTTGCATCTTTTTAACATTCATTTACATTCAATCATGTGTCCAAATTGATCGGTAGCCATGTTTCAAAGGATGATGACATGAGAATATCCTTCAAGTGCATCATTGCTCCACAATTAGTCTTAGTGGTGTGCATATTTTCGACATTCATTTACATTCAATCTTGTGTCCACATTGGTTGATAGCCATGTTTAAGAGGTTAAACCCAAATAAAGATGTCCTTCAAGTGTAGCATCACTCTCATTTGATGCTGAAGTTCACTAGATCTTGATTGTCTTTGAACAATATTGCTCCCGGTGTGATCTGAATTATCTTTCTTTCAACCACATTGCCCCCAGTTCATTGATTCATCATTTAATCATCTTTCTTTTCCCCCTAACTGATCCAAATACTGTTTGTTTTTCTTTTCATGGTCCAATATATTGCTCCTTTCTACTCCACTTTTCAAGGAGTGTCAACAAGTGTCAATGTCATTTTTATCAAGGACTTTGCAAACTCGATCGATGCTCTTCTTGTTTGACAATTCAGGAATCAACTCTCATATTTCTAAGATCATGTCTATTCAAAGTCTAATTGTTCAAATGAAATCAGAGAGATGTCATTTTTTAAAAGTAATTTTGAAATTCAAGCTTTTTTTGTCAAAGACCTAACACACGTCATTCAATACATGTAGTCCTTTGATTATTATGTATTTTGAAAACAAAAATTGATCCATTGAAAGATTAAAATGACTTTTTTCATAGTTCTTTGTGTTAATTTAATATATGATCTTGATGTTCTGTGAAGAGGCAACCATTTTGTGAATTTCGAAAATAAGACAAATGCCTAAGGTCAAGGGAACTTTTTGGCTTTTCACAATTATATATATATATAATTACAAAGTTAGCTCAGAAATAATTTTGTATTTGGCTAAATAAATAAAAAAGGTGGATGCGCGTGTACAACTACTCGAGGATTTTTGGAGGCGCTTGTGCTTTTTGGGCAACACGTACAGTGCCTCCCGACATCCAAAAATGCATTTTCACTGTGTAGTTGGAAGCATTGTTGTGTCATCTTTCTTATGATTTTTTTTAAAAAAAACAAAGAGCTTTATAATCCTCTTTGTTTTTTTATCGAGTTATTTGAATCTCATAATCTGGATCATGAATTTAACAAGATATTATGGATTAACTTAACCTTGATTAATAAAGTAACAAGTTTATCCTAACCAGTTTATATATTATTATTTTTTTATCTTATTTTAACACCTGAATATTATTAATTATTATTATTATTGTAAAACAAAACAATAAAAAAAATAATCTAGCCCGCAAAATGCGGACACCAAGGCTAGCTACTTACTAACTCTTCAATGGATCAAAGAACACACAACTGTACTGAAGATTCATCAGGATGAATAGACATAAGACAAGCTATAGGCTAAAAATTCCTTTGAGGTCTAATTGGGGATCGCGATGTTGGTTAGATATCCGGTCTATAAGTAAATTTCATTCTGCTAAAAAAATATCGGAACACTAGCCCGGATCTACCCAATTTACATATCAGCTCTTAATATATTGGTAATGTTATTTCAGTCCTTAAATTCAATATATTTTTACAAATAAGTTCCATGGAATTTTTTTGTACTCGTATTTCATTACTTTAGTTTAAAAAAATTTCAATTATATGCCAACATGTCAAAATATTGTTTTAGAGAGCATGAGTTAGGTTTTGTGGATGGATATATGCTTTATTATCGGTCCATTATCAGCATACGACCTCTACCTAATTGTGGCCTATCTGTCAATCCGAATTGTGTTGTTTCAGAAAACACGACAACACCATTTTACCTGCCAAAAAAAGCAAAAGAAGAGCTATTTAGACTTCCACCGATGAGTCCTGCATGAATTTTATGATTTAAGTTGCTTTCACGTGATCTTGTCCAATATGATGAAGGAGATATAGTTTAGGAATGACAGGAAATCTGGAAAGTTTCCTTGTTCATCTCCATGGTTATTGGATGTTGTGGAAAATGTTTGATTGCTCAGTTTTTGTTTTTTTTTACTTGATTTTTCAATGCCAAGTAAAAGCTTCCTCTTACAGTGCAGGAACATCACAAGAGCTAGCAGACATATTTTTTTATGATCTAATGAAGCAACAAGACATACTGTTTGAAGTTGCCACATCCCCTTCTCTCCTTTTCTTCTTCTGAGGCAATTTTTTTGTCTTGGTGACTTTGTCATCTTGACATCTACTTAATCAGTATTTCAATTCTCATTTAATAAAGCATTATTGTAAAAGGTGTTGCAAAATTAGGCTGACTTGCCCCTTCAAATAAGGTATGGTATGGATGACAAAGGAAAGATTAAACAAGTGATCAAACCCAAAATTTGAAACACCAGAGTTGAGAATCTGATGACCAACAAAAAACATTTCTCAGTGAAGTTAAATGGGTTGACTTCTGAGATTGATAATGAGCAGTACCTAATATGACTTGATCAACCCTTCAAAGATCAAGGAAACATGAAAGCTACGCTGGACTGACCAAGGTAAAACAGATATAGGCCCCAGATAGGCTTACAATCTCTTTGAGGCCTAAAACATGATCCTTTCACCTCTTCTTTTGTTTTGAGAATGAGGCCCAAATGTGACTAGAAACCAGGTATTTTAAGCAAGGCGTGGTGTTGCTTGCATTGAGCTTAGGGTTTGTATTTCTTCAAACCCAAGATACATGTAAAAGCATACTGTAAAAGATACTTGATTAGATGTTTATTATCGTCCAAATAATTAAGTTCGTTTATCTCTAATTCGATCTGAGGTAGGCTATCCTTGATGACACTTAGCAAGTAATTAACGAAAACTCTATTTCTCATGTAGAGTAATTAGAATGGAGCCTGGCAAGGCCAGACATCAACAGGCATGACTAGTCAAGTCTTTGATAAACATTCGACTCCTCATTTTGCTTAGGAGATATTTCCGTCAGTCTAGGAGTATCTTAATTTGATCAGCATATAACAATGATTAACCAGATCAACGAACAAAAAAGAAATATTAAGCATTTTGGAGCTTTACCAAGTCTTGCTATATATTCCATTAAAAAAACAATTCTAGAAAACTTATCTCCACATAATGTTTACAATCAATCATCTTTTGACTTGCATGTTAGCAATCCAATGTTGAATATTTTGATGCGAAGGAATGAGGCATGATGTAAAAAAATAAACATGCTTGCTAGCCAGGCCAATCCAAGGGTAAGTGCATATTGGAGGTGACGAGTTTAGGGTTCATGGTTTCCAGAAGAACTATATATATATATATATATTAGTCTTATTATGTCTAGCACTAACAAATAAAGTAAAGATCAGTAGATATATATGCCAAAACATGACCTTTCTCTTTTCCTGGTACGCCTAATCTGAAATGCTGTGGACCCCTAATTGATATCTTCCTATGTTAATAACAAAAAAAAATTGTCAATTAGCAGAGATTGATATTGTTTTTCTTTTGTGTGTGCGAGTCGTCAAGAGAATCTTGGATAAGAATACAAAAAAAAAATTAAGAAAATGAGAGAATGGCATTAGCATGAGAGGAGCATACAAGAGAGAGGCCCACTTGCTCTCTTGTGTAAGATGGGGTTGGCAGCGGGCGAGCAAACTATGGAGGAGGTGGGTCACCAACCTCCAAGATTCTTTAGTTTCTCCCCCATTTCTTTCTCTGGAAATTATTTTTTTTTTTTATTAATCTCTCGTTCTATTCTTTCTAGAAGCTAGATTTTTATTCAATATAGGAAGGCCTGTATAACCCACCTAGCCCTAGCTAGCTAGCCCCCGTTAAAATTATCGTGGCCGCCTAGGTGACATGCTCAAGAGTTTCTGGGAAATAAAACGGATGATGATTATATTGCTAGGCAGGTTGGTTGGATTGTGAAAACGACGTTAATACTCAAGTGTGATAAGTGGTTGTGTAATTAACCACTCCCTAATGTTTTGTTTTATTTTTATAAAATTGAGACTCGAGCACAACCTTTTAAGAGATGAGGATATAAATGCCAATTGAACCCCAAGTTTACTGGCATCCACTTCATGCATGTTAATCATAGCTTTTTTATGTTGTGTGTGCTTTAGAAATCAAAATGGAATAAAAAAAATCCAAGTTCAATAGGCTACATAATTAATCATGAAATTATAGTTGAAAGGACTCAAACTTGAATCTTAATTACCAGTTACACAATGATTAAATTATTTATGGCATGTTTTTAAAATAAAGATAAGTTCGACAAGTTAACTTATGAACTTATTCGAGTTTAAAAAAAAATAACACTTGGTTGATTCAATTAAAAATTCAGATTAACTTGTTAACCTAATTAACTTAATCAAAACTTAACCCTCGGTCATTAACTTAATTTTGTAAAATTACTTAAAACATCATTTTGATAATTGGGCTTTGATCTAGATATGATTTTGCAACTATGATCATTTCTTCAAATATGGTTCAAAATTACTCTTAAGAATGGTTTTTGTATTGATTTTTTGCTAAGCATTAATAGTAACCCAAGGGGACAATTTTGATAAAGTGGATAAAACTAGAGGACCAAACAGACTCATACTTTGATATGAAGACATACTTGTGGTTGACAACAACAAAAAAATTAGATGGGCATCATGGTAGGTAGGGTAAGTTAGTTACTTGTATCTTCCTAGGTTCTGAAATTGACAAGAGCAAGTGGAGTAAGTTTGTGTTTGTGTTTGTGGTGGTCTTCTAGAAGCTTTTTTTGCATAAAACAATAAAGAAACACATAAAACAAAATTATTCAAGTAAAAAAGAAAAGAGTGCGAAAGGAGAATGACCATATGATAGATAAATTGGAAGGAAGGGAATTAGAAGATGAGGGTGAAAGTGAGTTGGAAGTGTCCAAGAAAAATGTTTGGCATGACACTTTTCATTCTGAAATAAACCCCTCAAAGACTTTTATTTCCTTGTGGTAGGTAGGTATGTATCTTGTTTCTTGTACCCATGGTTTCGAAACTCGAGGGCACTCCAAATTTAAAATAAAAAACATTAATATATTAATGGTTGGGTTTTAGCATGTGAGTTAATCTAGATTTTCAATCAAGTTAATTAATTTTTTTCAAAAAATTTAAACTAATCATATGTTAATTGGGTTTTAAATCAACTTGTTTAGGCAGTACATATTTGACACTACAATTAAAAAATACATTTAAAAAGTTTTAAATTTTTATTTATTATTTTCTTTACATTAATATGTTTTTTTTATGTTTTTAAATTATTTTGATGTATTGATCTCAAAATTAATTTTTTAAAAATAAAAAAATATATTATTTTAATATATTTTAAAATAAAAAAATATTTTAAAAAATAATTATTACTATTCTTTCAAACATCCTCATCTTCGTCCCGTCGCTTAATATATATCCCATCATCAACGTTTTGCTCTGGTCCATTTGTAAGGATTTCACAGCAAAATGTCATAGCTTAAAAAAAAAGGAAGGGACAAAAACTGAAGTAATGAAGACGGGGTATGGTTAGGTTAAGTGTAATTTTATATTTATATCTTATAATATTGTTAAATAGCATCAAGATTTAGAACACCATATATATATATACACGCGCGCGCGCGCACACCTCTAAAAAATTATCTATGGACCATGCATTTATGCCTCTAGCAGGTCAGGTAGAGCACCTCATAACCACCATTCCCTCTGGTTTATAAGATTAGGTGATCCTTAAAGGGAAATGAAAAATAAATAAATGAAAAAGGGTACACAAATGCAAGATATGGAAGAGAAAAATAACCCCAACAAAATTGAAAAAAAAAAAAGAGCTACCTACCAAATCCAGCACTAACTTAATTGTGACCACTCATCTTGATCACCAACTCAGTCAAATACCATGCCAATACACGAAAACAAAAAACATTATATAATTGTTAGCCAGGGGTCCCGAGTCAATTGCATTGCACCTTCACCACCTCCCATTTATATTCCCTTGCCTTGCATTTTTCTCCCAGCAATTTTCTTCCACTTTGTCTGACAAACACATCCTCTTTTTTTTGTCTCTTCATCACTTCTCTCTTCTCTCTTGATTTGCACACACACCCACAAAAAGGGAAAAAAAAATCATGGGCAGATCACCTTGCTGTGAGAAAGAACACACCAACAAAGGTGCATGGACTAAAGAAGAAGATGAACGTCTAATTAATTACATCAAAGCTCATGGTGAAGGTTGTTGGAGATCTCTCCCTAAGGCTGCTGGTAAGTTTTTCTCTCTCTTTTCTTTTCTTCCAACTCTTTATGCCATGAAGAAGAAGAAGAAGAAGATAACCCTTCGTAACTTTTATTTTGGTTCCTTTTTTTTTTTTTATGTTCAGGTTTGCTTAGATGTGGCAAGAGTTGTAGACTAAGGTGGATAAACTACCTAAGGCCTGATCTCAAGAGAGGAAACTTCAGTGATGAAGAAGATGAACTCATCATCAACCTTCACAGCTTGCTTGGTAACAAGTAAGTGCTTTGCCTTTGCTTAATTTATGCACTACTTTGCTATCTTTAGCGAAAGGGCAAGTAGTATTAGGTTCCAATATTCAATTTTTTATGAACTTAATTTTATAGTCATATCTCTTTTGACTAGAACAAAATCGCAACTGGGTTATGATGATTTTTAGTGCAGCTTTTTTTATTTCTTGAAAATCTTTCAGGTGGTCTCTCATTGCTGCTAGGATACCAGGAAGAACTGACAATGAGATAAAGAATTACTGGAATACTCATATCAAAAGAAAGCTTTTTAGCCGTGGAATTGATCCTCAAACTCACCGTCCACTCAAATCCACCACCACCACTAACAGCACCAACAATAAAAATAGCAGACTGGATACCAAAAGGAGTCCTGATTTTCAACTAGAAGAACAAAACTATTCGTTTCTTCAAGTGCAGCCTGAGTTTATGATTAGCCACATGATCAAAAAGGAAAACAATTCCAGTATTATCAAGGTAGGTGGCAGCAGTGACTCGACTGAAGATTCCAATAGTAGCAGTGGAGTGACAACAGAACTGGAAGTGTATCCAGATCATAAACTGGTCAATCTTGAGCTCTCTATTGGCCTTCCGTGTGAGTCTCTAGTCTCTTCTATCAACAATCTTAAGCAAGCAAAACAACAAGAACAAGAAGAAGTGGTCACACATCAATTGTTTGAGACATCTACTACTCCTACTTCTAGTGCTCCTGTTTCTGTTCATGAAGCAGCATGTTTGTGTTACAAACTAGGGTTCAAGAACAGTCAAGCATGTAGCAGTTGTAATGCCATGGAAAAAACAGTAACATCTGATAATCTTCATAGATTTTACTGACCTTTGGATGCTTGATTCTGATCACAGTTCAGTTTGATTATGAAGCTAGATCATCATATATGTGTAAAGTGTGGAGACTCTACAAACATTAACTCCCAAAAGTTGTAAAGTTATTCTAAATTTCTAGAAAAATATTCTATACTGAATTTTGTCTTCAGTCTTTGCTCTTATTTCGTTCAGGTTTTAAGAAAATTAAAGAACAACTATGAATCTTGTGAATGGTACAAGTTGTAATGTTTGTGGGTATAATAAATAAACTTTTTGGTGTGAAAATTATTATCTTTAAAGTATTAATTGTTTTCTCTATATTTTTTACAAAATTAAAGCAATATACCTTCAGAATACAACAAAACCTTAAACTTATAAACAACAACTTCTATAAATTTATTAAAAAGTTTTATTTTATTTCTGATAAACGTAAAGAAAGAATTTATAGAGAAAAATTAGGGAGAGCAGAAAATTATTTCTAATTAATTTCTGTTAACATCAAACTGGTATTTATAAAGAAAATAACATCATTTTAAACCATTGTATTGTAAAGTTTAAAGATACACCTCTTCAGACCAATGTGTCTGTAAAGTTTAAAAGACAACTCTTTATTATTCAAATTATTTCAATAACTTGGCAGGAGGTGTCATGCATAATTATTAGATTAATTAACTTTAAAATTTTAATTAATTAGCTTAAATTAATTAATTAATTCTAAAAATAATAATACAAATCATTTATGTTACAGAATGCCAAATGCCATCAATTTTAGTTTTCCCATCAAATCTTCCCTCCAATATCCAAATCTATTGATTTGGTATCCCTCATATTATGAGAGGTACAACAAAACCTCTTACCTTTTTAATGTGGGATAAATTTCTCTTTAAATAACTAATATTCAAGCTATATTTTAACAACAAAAGTATATATGGAAGAGAGAAGGCAATATGAATCCTATCTTTGTCCATGATATTTGCCAAAATATACGTAAATAATAATGACACAATAATCTCTAATCTAGACAACAAATAAGTTATTCTAGGCAACAACATAATTACATACATATTCACAATATTCTTCTATACTCCTCCTTAAACTAGATCAATGTATCCAAGTTTGCTTAATAAACAATGAAATTGAGTAAATGGAAGAACTTTGGTGAGCACATTAGCTAGTTGATCATGAGTACATACATACCGAGTCTTAATAAGCTTAGATTGAACTTGGTGATGAATGTAATGACAATCAACTTTAATGTGTTTTGTTCATTCATAAAACACTGAGTTAGAAGCAATATACATGGTCGGTCGATTATCAGAAAAAAGTTTCATTAGAGTAGAGGCCATAACATAATATTCTTCTTCAGTAATAGAGTGATCTACCACATGTTGTTTTTTACTCTTTCAGGAAACTAAATTACCACCATCAAACATATAATATTCAGTAATAGATTGATGATCAAGTGTATTACCTGCCCAATTCAAATAAGTGTAGCCCATAATATTAGTGTGATCATAATGAGTCATAACAATCTCACAACCAATTATGCCCTTGAGATACCGTAAGATACATTTAATCGTACTAAGATGTTGAACACTTGTAGCATACATATATTGGCTGACTAGATTGACTGTAAAGGTAATATCAAGTCATATGATTGTCAAATAAATAAGCATACTAACAAGCTTCTGACAATGTCTATAAGAATCAAAAAGTTCACTTGAAAAATCAAGTGCCAATTTGTTGTCCAGACGAGTAGCAACTGGTTTAGTATATAACATATTGGCATCTTGTAATAAATCAACAATATACTTACGTTGATTGAGAAAGAAAACCTTTGTTAGAGGCTGCTAGTTCAATGCCTAGAAATTACTTCAAGGAACTAAGGTCTCTAATCAGAAATTGTTGTTGAAGAGTCTTTTTTAGTTTAGCTATAGAGTCACCATTATTTCTAGTGATAATAAGATCATCCATATAAATAACAATTGGTTTGTCCACTGTATCGAGTCGAACAAATAATGAGGAATCAATTGAACTTCTAGTAAAGCCAAAAACTTCAAAAGTAATGCTTAATTTTGCATGTCATACATGAGGACTTTGCTTCAACCTATAAATAAATTTATAAAATTGACAAACCAAATTAAAATATTCATTTTAAAGGTGTCCAGAGGGGAGCTTTATAAACACTTTTTCTTCTAGATATTTGTGTAAGAACGTATTTTTTACATCCATTTGAGACAATGACCATCCATGATTGATAGCAACAAATAGTAGAACTATGATGGTATTCATCTTGGAAACTGGAGTGAATGTCTCTTTGTAGTTAACATCAAATTTCTGAGTAAAACCTTATGATACAAGATGAGCTTTATGTCAATCAATTGATCAATCTGAGTTGAACTTCATTTTAAATATCCAATGACAACCAACTACTTATTTTCTTGCAATGAGAAGAACTATACTTCATATGTGACTTTCAGCAAGAGTTGTCAGCTCTTCATTTATAGCTTGTTGTCATACAACTTGGGATTGGGCTTCTAGGAAATTGTTTGGCTCATGAGTATTTGATATAGTTGTAGGGAAAGCATAGTATTCAAGAGATAATTGGTGATAAGATAAGAAATTAGTGACAGGATACTCGACAATATACATGATATAATCTTGCATTTTTATTAGAGGTTAATGAGTTTGATGAGAAGTTCTTCTAAAATATGGCAATTCATCATGTGAGCTAGAAGATTCCTACACACTAGATTCATATAAAGAGTGTTGAATAGTAGTGTTGTCATTATGAGAATAGATCATAGAGAGCTTTTATTATGATTGGATTTCTAGATGAGTCAATAATAGGGCTAGCAGGCTTATAATAAAAAATAGGGCTGGCAAGCTAGTGAGTACTATCAATACTAGGTAACGAAAATAACTCGAGTAGAATTTCCCCCTGATTTAATGTAGAACAATAAGGGGTATCTTTAACAAAACAAACATTTATAGAGACAAATAGTCTTTTAGAAACATAATCATAGCATTTGTACCCCTTTTATGTTTGAGAATATCCTTGAAAAATGCACTTAATGGCTCGAGAATCCAGCTTGTCATGGTGAGTAGTTGGTAAGTGTATAAAACATATGCAGCCAAAAACCTTAAGATGAGACAATTCTAGCTACAAAACTTCAAGGGGTGATTTAAAATCTAAAACTCAACTGGGTAAGCAATTGACATGATAAGTAGTAGTAAGAACTCTATGAGACCAAAAAAATTTGAGAACATTCATTTGAAGCATTATGGCCCGAGTTTTTTCAAGCAAGTCGTGATTTTTACATTCTGCTATCTTGTTTGTTGGAGTGTGCCAATACAACTAATCTAATGCAATATGCCATTAAAACTCAAATATTGTGTCATGCCTTTAGACATATATTTTATGCCTTTTTCATATCAAAAGATTTTAATGTGAGCTAAAAATTGATTAGTAATCAACAAGTGAAAATTTTTTAAACAACCAAATACTTCACTTTTAGTTTTCAACAAGTACACCCAAGTAATCGATAAAAGTTACAAAATACTTAAAACCATAAAGAGAAGTAGAGAAGGTTCCTTATACATCTAAATGTATAAGTTCAAATGCATGAGTAGTTCAAGATAAAGATGAATTAAAGGACATCTAAATGATTTAGAAAAATGATAAATCTCATAATTAAGGACTTTCATAAGTAGAACCAGATTTATTTTGCAAAAAAAAACTTTGAAAGACATGTGCTAGACGATGATGCCATAAAAGGTGTGTTGGCCTTATGGATATGATAATGATTTAATTATATGTTTTGATGATAACATAAACATTGGATAATAAAACATTGATTTGATACAGTTTTGATATATTCCATAAAACTTTTAAACGCTATGTAATAATGCTTAAATGATTGAATAAAGAATATGTCAATATGCTACATGTAACATGATTGTGTGCCATATGCATTTATCTAGTTTTATGTTTTGATCGTTTCTCAAAACCACTAGTTTGTTTCTAAAAAAAATCCATAAACTACTGGGGTTCTTAAGAATAGTCTGACTTATTATAAAATGGTTTGACTAATTATAAAACGATATAATCAATTCTACTAACAGACATAAAACTGTGTCTAACAACTATTTTTTTTCTAAGCCTATAAATAGCCTTTTACTTGCCCAAAACAAGTGTGGAACTCCTAAGGAAAAAAATCTAAGCATACTCCTAAAAAAAACATATAACACCCTTATTTCACTTGTAATAATATAAAAACAAGGTTAGGTGTGAATTGACAAAATCCTCTTAAAGAACTTAATTGTTATTCTAATTAAATTTACTAAGAGAGTATATTGTAGAAATTGTAAGTGATACTCTAAACACTTGGAAAAGTCTCATGGAGATAAAATTATGAGTGGTTTAATACTTGTACTTCAACAAGTATTAGTGAAAGTTTTTCTAGTCTATAGCCCGTAAAAGGATTAAAGATAATAGTTTGAACGTAAGCCTATAAAAAGATTGGGTTTCATCTTGCACCTGCAAAAAAGTTGTGACTGTTTGGTCTCACCTGCTAAGAAGACCAGTGTGTGAAGTGAAACTCTTGAATGAAAGTTCAAGGAGAAAAGTAGACAGTTTATTGAACCTTTATAAATCTTGGTGCAGTCTCTCAAAGCTCTCACTCTTTAATTATAATATTTATATTATTTATTGCTTTCGCATTTGGTTGAATGTTTAGAATTGCATGTTATTAGATAAAAGAAAATAATTTATAGTTTTACCTTACATATTTAATTCACTCCCCCTCTTAGGTGTTTATGCTTCGTTAATCCTGGAACAACAAGGTGCTTATGTGACGAGGTGAAAGTAGCTTGAAATCCCTTAGAAACCCGAGAATCAGGAGAGAAATAATAAAAACCATGTAAATAAAATCCTTCACCAATCATTTTTTTTTTTTTGTTACAAGGTCTTGAAAAACAACTTTGTAAGGAATAAATATAACTTGACAATTTATAATAGATGTTTACTTGTGGATAAAAAGCAACTGGAAAGATAATGAAATAACATATAGAACATCTCACTTTACTCTATTTGAAACTAGTTTGATTTTTCCTTACCTTTTTACTTGAACACCTTTCCCATTAGTATAGATACAAAAACAGAAATGGAAAATTATTAAAGGTCATAAATGTTATTTAATTTATTAGACATATAATATGTGGCACCAAAATCAATAACCCAAAGATCATGCAAATTACCAAGTTCTAATTTAGTCATAAATGCAATCAGAATACCTTAGCTAGTTTTTGTGTCTGCTGTCATAACCCAATTTTTGACCATTTTATTTTTTTTTATTGTTATTATTTTATTTATTGAAAAGGATAAAAATTTGATGAAAAAATAATAATGATGATGAAAAAACAAGTAAAATGAAATAAATGAAGAATGAATTAAATTTTGGGTTAAGGGCAATATGAATGGAAGTTTTGGGGTTCAATTAAACTTTGAAATTAATTTAATTAAGCTTGGAATTAATTTATTTAATCCAATTAAGGGTTTAATTGGAGAATTGATAAGTTTGGAGACTTAATTAAGCTTAGAATTGATTTAATCAAGGATTTAATTGGAGAATTAATAAGTTTTTGAGACTTAATTAAGCTTGGAATTAATTTAATCAAGGATTTAATTGGAGAATTAATAAGTTTTGAGACTTAATTAAGCTTGGAATTAATTTAATTAATCCAATTAAGGATTTAATTGGAGAATTTATAAGTTTTGAGACTTAATTAAGCTTGGAATTGATTTAATCAAGGATTTAATTGGAGAATTAATAATTTTTGAGACTTAATTAAGCTTGGAATTAATTTAATTAATCCAATTAAGGGTTTAATTGGAGAATTTATAAGTTTTGAGACTTAATTAAGCTTGGAATTGATTTAATTAATCCAATTAAGGGTTTAATTGGAGAATTGATAAGTTTTGAGACTTAACTGGACTTTGTATTTAATTAAATTAATGAAATCAGGGACTTAATTGAAGAATATCAAAGTTTAGAGGTTAATTGGGGGCATAATTGCAACAGATTAAAGTCCAGGGATTAACTTGTAAAAGGCACTGAAATGCAGGGGTCCGAATAATTTTAACTAGGGACTTAATTACAAAATTGTCAAACATTCAAGGTCCAAAATGCAAATAGCCATTAAACACAAGAAACGGCGCCGTTTTCCCATAACTGTTCATCTTCTTCCCGTTTGAAATGAACCGCTCACTGCCGCTCCCACCATTACGCCTGCAATTAACATAATTTATGGCTTGAAGAAACGACTTTGTTCTCTGGCTATAAAAGCCAGAGATAGTCCATGCACGAGGGACGAAAAAAAAAGAGAACCGAAAGGGGAGAAAACGAACACGAAGAAAACAGAGGACTAAACCCAGCTTTGGTTTAGTTCCAGATTCAAGCATAACACAGATTAAAACAGAGCAAGAAAACAAAGAAAGAAGAACCACCCGACAGAACCGGCATCGTCATCTTCTTAATTCCTCCATCCCAAAAACTAAGAAAACAGAGGAACACAAAGAAAAAGCAGAAAAGGCGATAGGAACGGCAGCAAAGGAAAGCAGAAGGCAAGGTCAGACGCAAAGGCAAGAATCCATCCACGCTGCAAGCATCTTCGCCTCCCGAAGCAGGTACGCTCTTTCCTTTCTCTTCATTCTCTGCATATTGTGTTTCTAAACACTGTGCGAAGGTAATTTAATTACCTTCGCATAGTGCAGCACGCGTGAATTTACTTCACGCGTGCAGGACGTAGCCCAGCCAGGCCACTGGCTTGGGCCAGTGACCGGGCTGGGCTGCGCTGGGCCCAGCCCGAGAAAAAAAACAGAAAAAAATAAAAAAACAGAAAAATATAAAAGGTAGAAAAAAAATAAATAGAAAAAATAAAAAATGTGTATGCATAAATAAAAATACAAGTTTAAATTTATATTATTTTTATTCGTTATATTTTTATTTTATTTAGCTAAAAAAATAAAAAATATATGCATGCGTAAAAAATAAATTTATTTTTATTTATTCACTAGCGCTAGAGTAGGGAATAAAAAACATTAATCTAATTTTTTCGTAGCTACGAATTTTTACCAACGCCAGAGTTGGAATTATTCGAGCTCGAATATTCACTGGCGCCAGAGTCAGGAATATTTAAACAAATCATCACAGCATAAACTAATAAACATTTAGCAATTTAAGACAAAACCAGCAATGCAGTTTACGTTAGGCAGAACGTTTAAGGGGTGATAATATCTTCCATTTTACGTAACCAATCCCGAACCATAGAATCTATGTTGACCAGTTAGGGTTCCTAGTGACCATAATACTAGGTGGCGACTCCTCAAACGAGACATTTTTTCCTTAAAAAAACCGAATGCCAGAAACCTGTTCTTTTTCCACAATAATTCCAGAGAATTATTTTTAGGGCCGCCGCGATGTCGGGTGCGACAGAATGGCGACTCCACTGGGGAAACAGATTAAGCTTTGTCTTTTGTCTTATTATTGCTATTTTTTATTTATTTTATTTTTTTGTGTTTATTTGTTTATTTTTCCTGCATTTACTGCTTTAGCATGCATCTTTGTTTATGTTGCCATGCATCACTTTGAGAGCACACACTTTGCAACCTAGGATAAGTGGGAAAGTAACGGTACCCCAATGGCTTTAGCCTGGGTAAGACTCGTGAAACCATCCAACTCTCGCTTGATTGTTTACTTGGAAGTGGTTGATATGCCAAATTGATATTACTCAGGGCCTCTATCTTCACACTACTTGTAAGCCTCATATCGACCTTTCATGCAAAAGACCCTTTGAAACTAGATAATGACCAACCCCTTGATGCACTCAGTAATTAGGATCTTCCAATTAGGTTGTCACCCCGTAAAGGGCAAGTTCACATTTCATATGCATTTTTTTATTATTACTTTAGCATTTTTGCATAATTGCATGATTTACATTTAGTAGGTTGAAATATAGGTCCCCCATTGAAACTCATTTATAACACTCGTTCGAGAAAAAGACAAATGGAAAATGAAGAAAGAGCCCAGTTGGAAGCCCAATATCAAAAAGAGGTGGATAATCTTAAAGAAGAAGTCGTAAGCCTTACTAGTTTACTCGAGCAAGCCTTGAGAGATAAATCCAGAAAAGGAACACTTATAGCTCAGCCTGAAGATATGCATGTAACTCATTTCGATCCACATAATCTGGGGGCAAGTAGGATGTCATCTGAATTTCAACAAGCTATGCATTTCCAGCCAGCATACCCTTCAAGAATTTCATCTACCACTGATTCCACCGAGAAAGAATCTCAAAAGGGCAAGATGGTGAAAGAAAAGGATTGGGAAAATGGACTACCCTAGAGAAAAGGATAAGGGCAGTTGAGGGAAACCATTTGTCAAAGCTATCAATATGTGTTTGGTGCCCAACGTTGTCATTCCCAAAAAGTTTAGAGTGCCAGAATTTGTCAAATATACGGGAACTCAATGCCCTATGACTCATCTCAAAGCATACTGCAACAAAATGGCTGAGGTGGTTGATGATGAGAAATTGCTGATTCATTTTTTTCAAGACAGCTTGAGTGACGCTGCCCTCACTTGGTATATGCGGTTGGACAATACCAAGGTTAAAAAATGAAAGGATTTAGTTGATGCCTTCATGAGGCAATATAAGTTCAATATAGACGTGGGTCCTGATCGGTTAAGCTTGCAAGCTATGGAGAAGAACAACAAGGAATCCATAAGAGAATATGCCCGGAGATAGAGCGAGGTAGCTGCACAAGTTAATCCTCCCATGTTGGAAAAAGAGATGATCAGTTTATTTTCCAATACATTTAAAGCTCCGTACTTTGAATAATTGGTTAGAAGCTCTGCACAACATTTCACTGACCTGGTTATTATAGCTGAGAGGATTGAACAAGCCATTGGGTTAGGTAAGATTGCTAACCCGGCTAAGAAGAACGGTTTCACTGAAGGTGGTTGCCAAGACACTTATCGTTCCTATAGCTAATTCCTTCACACCGACTCCTAGAAATCAACTATTTTTAAGATAAAGCTATGGTGATAATAGATCGAGAATGGTCTACATATGACTGAAACTAAGTGTTGAAGAGATGCCCTTTGTCAATGAGAATGAATGATTGAAAGATTCCTGAAAATTCCAATGAATGATCGCTAAATGTTTAGCCCTTTTATGTGTTATCATGCTAATATTCATGTTGGCATAAGTTCTTTGTTGTTAAACTTCTTTTCCAAAGCTTCAATGAAATAATGAGTTTCTCATTCAATTGTGTTTGCGACCAATCATTATTTATCTTCTTAAGAGAGTTTTCTTATAAGGACTCACGAATACACCTTTGAAGCCTCGCGTGATCTCATAGACGCAATTCATCTCTTGTACCAAAATCCATTTCCCTATTGGAGTTTTGAAAAATTGATCTGGTATTTTGATTTCAAAAATAATTTAATGTTCTTTCAAAAATGATATTTTTAACATTCTACTTGTAGAATGACAATTGAATCAAGCAACTCCATCATTGAGGTGACTAAATTATAAACCAAAAAAAAAAGAAGAAAAAGAAAAAAGAAAAAAGAAATGAATAAACACCCTTACCCTATGACTCTTGAATCGTGTGTTTTTAAATGTATGAATAATGGTATGTAGTGAACTCTTAACTCATGACTCATGAAATGCATCTTTGCAAAGACCAAACCATCATACTGGATGAGGTCAAAGTTTATTGATCTTAACTACTTGCGCTTGAAATGAGGAAAGGCCATCTTTGTTATTCCTTTCACGTTCTGAAATAAATACATCCCTTGTTATCCCTTTTTGAGCCCGAATAATTTTTCTTTCATGAAAAAAAAAATCCCGACTAAGATCACACCCCACACTAGGGGGCAAGAGAAAATTTCAATAAGAAAAGAGAGAAAGCCGTGAGAAAGCCAAAAAGGCATAAGAGCTCAAGAAACTCAAATGCTAGAGGGCATGCCCAAATCACTAGAAAAGTGACATCCAAGATTAAGTGAGTATACCCTAGTAAAGCAATAAAAAAGAAGAAGCAACAAATCAAAGAAGTGCAGCAAAAGAAAATAGGAATGACGTCAAGAGTCAAACTGTTGATAGTGATCCTTAGTCTTTGAAACCCTGAAACACTCTTTGAGCCTTATGAATCCTTTTCTTTCATAGCCAAAAACCACAGCCTACGTTACGTCCCTGTAAAAATCCTTTCTAATCAAGCAAGCAAGCAACCGAGAACAATAAACAATGCTCTCCAAATGCAAAGAATACTTTTTCATAAGATTCATGACATCAAGAATAAACTACTCATTATTATTTATGCTGATAAAAATGAATGATTCAAAAAGAGATAAATTTTTCTCATACAAAACCTCGAGCTTTTTCTCGAGCCCTTCACTTTGACACAAAAGATCATCTCATGATGTATTTTCACTGAAGATCTCATTGCCAAACACAAGAGCAAATAACCTCTTTTCCAAGAAAGAAAATAGCCAAGGAGTTGTAAGATTTCAAAAGCAAATTGTTTTAGATTCACATCGAAATAATTTTTGTTTTCAAAATGCAAGATCAAGATTTCAAGATTCATTCTAGACCCACATTCCTTCACCAAAATGAACAAAAAGAGAAATGAGAGAATGGTCTTTTAAAACCATTATTTGTCTAAGTCGCTGACAAAGCACACTTGGGGGCAATGACCAGTACAAGGGGGTAACATTGTATTTTCTCTTCTAGAAAAAAAAGAGGAATATTTCCTACAACAAGAGAAGGGGGCATTTTGGTTTACGAAAGACAATTTGATCCTTTCAGCAAGTGACACCGATTGTTTTTATTAGTGAAACGAGGGGCAATGAATAAGTCCTCTCAAATTATTTGACGAGTCAGAAATCTTCAGCAAATAAATGGGTCGTGATGGGCACCACAAAGGCTGAGTTGTGTGAACAAATCTGGAAATAGACTTACATGGGCCAACTCAAGTAGGCTAGAAGCCAAGCGATAAAGATGACCCAAATCAGAATTGGCAAGTCCTCATCAGTCAAGCAACGAGAAGACTAAGAAGAAATGGGGGCCTATATTTCAAAACAAGTAAAGATGCATGCATATCATCTAAAATTTGAGACATTGGACAATGAGTTTCACAAATTTTGTATGAGAAATTTATGACTGAATCCATCAAGTGGAAGGCCAACTTGAAATGGCCAAAGAACAAAATTGTTGTTGGAAATATTTTTGAGAATTTTTCAACATGGGAAGGCCGCCTATGAGAAATAGGCCATCTGAAAAATCTTCGTGCTTTTCCACCTCTCTCGAGCGCCTCTGAGCCCTCGCTTTCCTCTTTGAGTGCCTTTGAGCACTAGCTTTCCTCTTCGAGCACCTCTGAGCCCTCGCCCTCCTCTTAGAGCGACTTTGAGCACTTTTCGCTTCTCTTTGAGTGCCTTTGAGCACTCACCTTCCTCCTCGAAGGCCTCCAAGCCTTCGTTTTCCTCTTCGAGTGCCTTTGAGCACTCGCCTTCCTCTTTAAGTGCCTCTGAGCACTCGCTTTTCCCTTCAAGTGCCTCTGAGCACTCGCTTTTCCCTTCAAGTGCCTCTGAGCACCAGTGCCTCTCAGCACTCGCTTTCGCCTTCAAGTGCCTCTGAGCACCAGTGCCTCTGAGTACTCGCTTTTCCCTTCAAGTGCCTCTGAGCACCAGTACCTCTGAGCACTCGCTTTTCCCTTCAAGTGCCTCTGAGCACTCGCTTTCCCTTTCAAATGCCTTTGAGCACTCGCTTTCTTTTTGGAGTGCCTTTGAGCACTCATTTTCTTCTCGAAGTGCCTTTGAGCACTCGCTTTCCTTTTTTTCAGCCCTTTCCTCTTTGAGTGCCTTTGAGCACTCGTTTTTCTTTTCGAGTGCCTTTGAGCCCTCACATTCTTTTGAGTGCGCCTTCGAGCCCTGATTTTCCTTTTTGTTTTTTTTACATGGGTAGGTCACCCATCATAATGAACCACTTCCAAAAAAAAACAAAAAACAAAAAAAAAAACAAAAAAAAAGTGGGTCGTCTTCCAAATGATTTGTTTCTTGATTTCTACATCTCTCTGTAAAGGTCATGTGTCCATCTACTGTTTTTAGGACTAAAAAAACAAAACAAAAAAAGGTGGGTCGTGTTCCAGATGACTTGTTTCTTGATTTCTACATCTCTCTGTAAAGGTCGTGTGTCAATCTGTTGTTTTCAAAGTTTTCAAGACTAAAAAAAAAAAAAAAAACAAAAAAATGGTACTTTCTCTATTTACTTTTCTTTATAAATTTACTACACAAAGATAAAAGAAAATGAAATTTTCCAATATCTTTGCATAGTAAATATTATAAAGAGAGGGCAACTGTCATAACCCAATTTTTGACCATTTTATTTTTATTATTATTATTATTTTATTTATTGAAAAGGATAAAAAATTTGATGAAAAAAAAATAATGATGATGAAAAAACAAGTAAAATGAAATAAATGAAGAATGAATTAAATTTTGGGTTAAGGGCAATATGAATGGAAGTTTTGGGGTTTAATTAAACTTGGAAATTAATTTAATTAAGCTTGGAATTAACTTATTTAATCCAATTAGGGGTTTAATTGGAGAATTGATAAGTTTGGAGACTTAATTAAGCTTAGAATTGATTTAATCAAGGATTTCATTGGAGAATTAATAAGTTTTGAACTTAATTAAGCTTGGAATTAATTTAATCAAGGATTTAATTGGAGAATTAATAAGTTTTGAGACTTAATTAAGCTTGGAATTAATTTAATTAATCCAATTAAGGGTTTAATTGGAGAATTTATAAGTTTTGAGACTTAATTAAGCTTGGAATTGATTTAATCAAGGATTTAATTGGAGAATTAATAAGTTTTGAGACTTAATTAAGCTTAGAATTAATTTAATTAATCCAATTAAGGGTTTAATTGGAGAATTTATAAGTTTTGAGACTTAATTAAGCTTGGAATTGATTTAATTAATCCAATTAAGGGTTTAATTGGAGAATTGATAAGTTTTGAGACTTAATTGGACTTTGTATTTAATTAAATTAATGAAATCAGGGACTTAATTGAAGAATATCAAAGTTTAGAGGTTAATTGGGGGCATAATTGCAACAGATTAAAGTCCAGGGATTAACTTGTAAAAGGCGCTGAAATGCAGGGGTCCGATTAATTTTAACTAGGGACTTAATTACAAAATTGTCAAACATTTAAGGTCCAAAATGCAAATAGCCATTAAACACAAGAAACGGTGTCGTTTTCCCGTAACTGTTCATCTTCTTCCCGTCTGAAATGAACCGCTCACCGCCGCTCCCACCATTACGCCTGCAATTAACATAATTTATGGCTTGAAGAAACGACTCTGTTCTCTGGCTATAAAAGCCAGAGATAGTCCATGCACGAGGGACGAAAAAAAAGAGAACCGAAAGGGGAGAAAACGAACACGAAGAAAACACAGGACTAAACCCAGCTTTGGTTTAGTTCCAGATTCAAGCATAACACAGATTAAAACAGAGCAAGAAAACAAAGAAAGAAGAACCACCCGACAGAACCGGCATCGTCATCTTCTTAATTCCTCCATCCCAAAAACTAAGAAAACAGAGGAACACAAAGAAAAAGCAGAAAAGGCGATAGGAACGGCAGCAAAGGAAAGCAGAAGGCAAGGTCAGACGCAAAGGCAAGAATCCATTCGCGCTACAAGCATCTTCGCCTCCCGAAGCAGGTACGCTCTTTCCTTTCTCTTCATTCTCTGCATATTGTGTTTCTAAACACTGTGCGAAGGTAATTTAATTACCTTCGCACAGTGCAGCACGCGTGAATTTACTTCACGCGTGCAGGACGTAGCCCAGCCAGGCCACTGGCTTGGGCCAGTGACCGGGCTGGGCTGGGTCCAGCCCAGCCCATGTGGGCTGCGCTGGGCCCAGACCTGAGAAAAAAAAAACAGAAAAATATAAAAGGTAGAAAAAAATAAATAGAAAAAATAAAAAATGTGTATGCATAAATAAAAATAATATAAATTTATTGATTTATTCAACTGATGCCAAAGTCAGGAATAAAAATACCAGTTTAAATTTATATTATTTTTATTCGTTATATTTTTATTTTATTTAGCTAAAAAAATAAAAAATATATGCATGCGTAAAAAATAAATTTATTTTTATTTATTCACTAGCGCTAGAGTAGGGAATAAAAAAATTAATCTAATTTTTTCGTAGCTATGAATTTTTACCAACGCCAGAGTTGGAATTATTCGAGCTCGAATATTCACTGGTGCCAGAGTCAGGAATATTTAAACAAATCATCACAGCATAAACTAATAAACATTTAGCAATTTAAGACAAAACCAGCAATGCAGTTTACCTTAGGCAGAACGTTTAAGGGGTGATAATATCTTCCCTTTTACGTAACCAATCCCGAACCATAGAATCTCTATTGACCAGTTAGGGTTCCTAGTGACCATAATACTAGGTGGCGACTCCTCAAACGAGACATTTTTTCCTTAAAAAAACCGGATGCCAGAAACCTGTTCTTTTTCCACAATAATTCCAGAGAATTATTTTTAGGGGCGCCGCGATGTCGAGTGCGACAGTGCATCAGCTAAAAAACTAGCAAAATGACTAAGAAGAGCAGTCGACTGATTATGTTCTTGATTGGCGACTTCATCTTGTATTCTCCATTGACCATGTCCATCTAGTAGATAGTTTTCAAAATCATTCAACAATGCAGAAAAATTAGAAGTAACACGTTTAGTGGAATGAGTGGCAAGGTGAGCTTTATGATCAATAACTCGTTTTTGGTATCCCCTTTAATCCTTCACAAACTTGGGCTTTATTTTTGGGTAAAGGAGACAACAATGATCCATTAGATGTCTGATATTATAACAATATTAGCACTATAGGTTTGAACATTTGCCTTTATAAAGTCTTGAGTCAAAGGATGGATATGCTTGGGTAAGATAAGCACAGGTATTTGGGAGGCTAGGATTAACATCATGAGTTATAAATTTCCTGCATATTTCTTCACATTGAATGGTCTGACAAACAGTTTTCAAGGATGGTGGTTTTAGGTTCATTAAGATATGGCTATATAAATCTTTAAAATCTTGGCTAAAACTAGCCAAAAGCTAAAAAATTTGATCCTCTTTTGTTCTTTTTGCAAAACCACAGTATCAACAATATGTGAACGATACATCTCTAGTTCATTCCAGAAGTTTTTCAAACTACCCAATAACTAGACAAACAACTTTCCATTCTAATGTAGATTGGTGATATCATGATGAATCTGAAAAATCTTGGCAGAGTTGTTTTGGTTACAATACATGTCATGAATAACATTATAAAGATCCAAAAATGGTTTAAAATAACTGAAAATCTCAACAAGGTTACACTCTATCGAGTTAAGAATCCAAGACATAACCAATTGATCTTTGGACAATCATGTCTCATATTCTAGAGCATCCACATCTAAAGAGGTTATGGAATCGTTGATATATCCAAATTTTAATCTCCCACCAAAAGCAATAGTAATTGCCCTTGACCAAAAAAGGTAATTGAATTTATTTAGCAATATTAAACTTAATCTTTAAGATGTATTGATATCACCATCAAAAAAATTAATTGGAAGATGGAGCCTCCATCTGTAAAATCTTCTATGTTGTCTTTCAAAGCAAGGAAAGGAAGAAACAAACAATAAAAACAAACAGAGAGAAGAGAATCAATGCTCTGACACCATGAAGAAAATTAAAGAATAACAATATTGTCTTACATGAATCTTGTGAATGGTACATGTATATATGGAAAAAAAGAAGGAAATATAAATCCTATGTTTATCTATGATATTTGCCAAAATATACACTAATAGGAATAACACAATCATCTCTAATCTAAGCAACAAATAAGCTATTCTAGGCAATGACATAATTACATACATATCCATAATATTCTCCTATAATTAAAAGGAAATGTAACCCACCATGCATTTATGAAGGAGAGGACATGGAATCAAAGTTGAATCCCAACCTTACAGTGTGTTCGTTTGTTGGAAAGTGGTTTTCGAGAAATAAATTTCTAAACTTTCTTGTGTTTGTTTGCCATTAGAAAAATAGGTCAACATAAAACACTTTCCGATAAAAAATAAAAAATAAAAAACATTTTTCTGTCAAAGAAAAATTTAGCTTGATTTCCAGGGAAGTGTTTATTTTTTTTTTTTACGGAAAACACTTTACAGAAGTTGTAAAAAAATTAAAAAATATCATATTATTTACCGATTATGTCAAATTTGGTCCTCAAACTTTGATTGCTATATATTTTGATTGAATCTTTCAAAAAAAAAAATTCATCCCTTAAAATTTGATTTATATATCAACTTTAGTCCTTATTTTTATGATTGTTATTTACTTTTCTCTTATCATTTTTTAAATTGAAATTTTTTTATCTATTAAATTTGATCTTCATTCTTTTGATTTTTACTTATTTTATTTAAAATAATTTATGAAATTATAATTATTATTATTTTAATTTCATCATCTTTCAATTTTTTTTATCTGTTAGAATTGATCTCTATTATTTATTTTATGTAAGAAAATTTATTAAATTAGATTTTTTTCAATTCCATTCTCATTCAACTTTTTAATTTGTAAGATTTGTTTCTTATTATTTTAATAAACTTGAAATAAAAAATAAAATATTAATAAACTATTTTTCAGTTCATTTTTCATAACACAACCAAACACTGGAAAGTGTTTTTCAACTTACTTTTCATGAACTACCAAATATCAAAAAATAATTTACTTTCTCGGAATTCACTTTCCAAAAAAAACTACTTTCTTGCAAACAAACGAGACCTTAATATAAGATTGATTTCTATCAATATGTTTGAAAGTGTACGGTCTTAATTAGAGGATGAGATGCCATGGAAAAGACAAATAAATTAACTTTCCAATAATTAAGTTAGGATCATTGTTTTAAATTTGGACCAACCAGGTTGATGACTTGAGATTTAGCCAATCCAAAATTGATTGATATAGTTAAAATTAAAAGTGATTCAATAATTTTATCAAAATTATATCATTAAACCATTGACTTTTTTAAAAAAAAATGTTAAAATAATATTATTTTATAAAAAAAAAATAGAATTGATTTTTTGAACTTGTGATTTAAACTTTGTTCTAGATCAATCTCAGATGAAGTTTTAAAAATATGATTAAGATTTACAAAAATATTATTAAAGTTAATTGATATGTATGCGTGTATAGCTATGTTTATTGTGGTGGGTCTCATTGATAAAACGTGTGTGATGTTGGATGATAACATGAAAGGGGATTTTCGGTAGGTAGATGGGCTATGTCAGATATACAACTACCCTCTGTCTCTTCTCATAAATCCTTGGTTCTGCTGCTTCATGTCCCTTTTTAATGTTGTCTCTTCCTTAAATTACTTTATCTCTTAGTTTATTTACATTATATTAGTAAGTCTTATTATATGATAAGAGGCATTGATAATACAATAATTCTATCCCATTTAATTAAATTTGAGGACTTAGACTTGTCCTCTAGAAGGTTTGGAAGGAAAAGGGCAAACCTTACCCTTACCTAACTCCCTTGTTTTCTTCTCTCTGTCACATTTTTCAGCCTTTCCATGTGAGCAGAGGCTATGGATGGTATATGCAATGATGAGAGGCAAAGTTTTATTTATTTATTTATTTGTTATTGCTTCTTTAATTTCTCTCTTGAACAGAGTTTTTGCTCTTTGTTTTAATTGCCTCTATGTTTGGTAAAACAAATTATGAGGGGGGGGGGGATTATGTGATTCATGAGACCAATTTCACTAGAAAAGGGTGATGAATCTTTAATGAACATGAATTATTTATGGACAACATAGAAAGTGAACCTTGTCTGTCTTTCAAGATTCAACATTTAGGTTCAGGAAATGATTCGACTCTTATTATTCAAAACACGTTCAAGAAACTGAGAATGATTCGACTCTTATTATTCAAAACACGTTCAAGAAACTGAGAGTTATAAATAGAGGGACAATCGCATGTCAAACAATCCATCATTTAATTAATTTATTAATAGCTTATTTACAAATGTCATTGAGGTTATTTTTAAAAAATAAATTTGATTTAGAAATATATTAAAATAATATTTTTTATTATTTTTTTAAATTATTTTTAAAATTAGTGTATTAAAATAATCTAAAAACACCAAAAAAATATTAATTTAAAGTAAAAAAAATAAAAAATTTTAAATATTTTCAAAAATGCTTTGAAACGCAAAAATAAATAGGGTTTAAGATAACTAGGTATTTGGAGAAAGAAAAAAAAAATTAATGCGCTGGTTTAATCTTGAATATACAAATAAAACATAAATAAATAAATAAATAATTTAATACGGAATATTATGAGTTTTGTTTCTCTTGAAAAAATAATAATACTTAAGCAATTAGGTATAATATCAGAGAAGAAGTGGTGGTTGATGGACTCGGTATTATCTATGGAAAATTAGTTAGTTTTCATGGAAACAAGGTTCCTGATAGCCATTTGGAAGCCTGTGCAGCTCCGCTTTCCTTGATAAGTAACTTTCACAACCATTGTTGACTTGAAATTTATTGGAAAAAAAAAATAGCTGATGAAGATTGCCAAATTAATCAACAAACCTAATTAGCTTCTGATAAGAACATGTTTGGCATGTTACAAATGGAAAACGTTTATAGGTGGATTAATTTACTATGGAAGGTCATCAACTGGTACTGATACCCAATAATAATAATAATAATAATAATAATAATAATACAACCATTTAGTAGGTAGTTAGTTGTAATTGCTTGAAATCAAAAAGTTTATTTTCTATGATATCAAGTTTAAGCTATGTTGTTGCTATTATGATAGCCACTGGAATTTACATGATCGTTAACTTCAGGATCTATGGAATTAGTTGAGGTACATACAATCTGACCTAAACACCATATTAATCAAATAATAATAATAATAATAATAATAATAATAATAATAATAATACAAATACAGACAAGACTGTCAAAATTCTTAGTTTTTCTTGGTGTTTATTATCAGCAATTTTTTTTACAATGAAATGAAGGTGTGTAGTTTTGCTTTGATCCGGGGCTTTGTTATTAAGATATTTGAATTGTGTTTAGAAGTATTTTTTTTTTAAATATGATTGAACTAATAGCATTGAATATCAAATTTATAGATGTTTTTTAAATAATTTTAATAAAAATATAAAAATCATATAAAAAAACATGAAATTAAAAAATAATATCTCAAACACTTTTACAATAACAATAATCCTAGATTACCAAAACATAATAATTATGTGGACATGTTAATGACATTCCTTAACCAACTTTCATACACTATCAAAACATATGTAAAACATGCATTTAGCATTTCAGTGCATCAAGTGTTTTTTAAAATATTTTTTATTTAAAAAATAAATTAAAATAATTATTTCAATTTTTGTATACCATTAACGGATCAAAAAAAAACACAAAAATTAATTTGATATTTTTCAAATAAAATACACTTTTAAAACACATAAAAAACAAAAATTATCACATTATCAAACATTGTTTGATATTGTGATAACTTTTATAAATTTAAAAACACTTAAGGTTTGTTAATAAAAAGTTTCTAGTAAAACTTATATAATACAATAATATATATTAATTAATCAAATATTTTCAAAACTATAATCAAAATAAAATATAATTTTAACCAAATCTTATCAAACTAGACAACATTCCCTAAATCTAACTCTCCAATCCAAGTCTTATCAAAAGGAACCAGCCAAGCAAGGTAAAGGGATGATAAATGCACTTGGCATAAATTTCAGCTTCATGTTTAGGTATATAAAGAGAAAGTTGTGAATAAAAAACTAAGTATTTTATTATTATTAATATAAACATCCGAGCTAGCTTACACGCATCTCGACTAATTTTATAGACCTTGAAATTAACGACCATATAAATCTCTAATAACCCTGAGATTTGTGAGACTCAAACTAATAATCTCTAGGAAATAAATCTAAAACTTGACCGATTAAATTACATCTCTCAAAGTTAAAAAATTAAGTTAATAAAAACCCTACATGTTGTTGTAACCACCCTTGTCATCAATAGGACATCAAAAGCAGTCTTGGACATGGTATCCAAATTCAATTTTCAATCTTTTCTTCATAATTGATAGCGGGACTAGATCTGAAACTGGGCGATGGCTTGCTTGAAAATATGTTTCGAGGGTAAAGTACTGGTGAAAATTAGAATATCTCATAAGCAAAAAGTTCTTGATCACAAAATAATTTTGTTTTTGAAACTATATCCACTATACCATACAATTTCATGACAGCATTCATGAAGAGATTGTCTAGCTGCTCATTATGCATGATTACCCCTAGTAGGGCGGCAAACATGATTTCTTTTACGCGCATGGTCTTCATTATGGTGCTGTGTCCGGCAGGCATAACCATACCAGCAATCTTCCCTGTTAGCTGCTTCTGGCGGAAGGAGCTGTGATGATGCAAACACAAACACAGCACAGTTTCTAAAACTCGAAAATTGAAAAATATTCGTAGGCCACAAGTTTATACACTGCTTAATACTATATACTTACATATTTAGGCAGTGAAATCCGGAACCAGTACAGCAGAAAGGAGATCAATTTGTCATAACAATCACTGCATTCAGAAATAAACCAAAACATTTAACATTTACGATTAAAGTAAAGAACAGCAATAACAGCCACAACCACGATAATTAACCTTACAGTTGTTTAAGCAGGTTTAGGGAGGAATCCACGTTAAAAATTGTTCATAAAGATTATATCAATTCAAAACTTGTCAAATGATCACATCACCATGAAATTTTAGCACTATCTAATTCCACCTCTTGGAAGACAGCGGAGTTTTTGTCACTACACAGTAATTTAATTAATGTTTCATGAATTTAAGTACTAACTAATTCCACATCAAATCCTCCATGTGAGAAAATAAAAGGTGAGTCCTTACTTGCAAACATGGGTTCCAACAGTTATCATCTCAGCATGATTCAGTGGCATCCTAGTTCGATCTGCAGCAAGAGTTAAAAAACCAACCAAAATTAAAATTCTAGTGACATTTTAGCTTGAAAACACACAGAAAATCCTTTCTTTCTGCAACAGAGACAACACATCATTACCCATTTCCAACCTTTGTCCTAAAATAACCATAACAGTTTCATGGAACATGAAGTACAAGATACATTCCAAAATACTCCAGAATTTTATTTCAAATTAACAGTACCACTAAAGATATTTATGTATGTTGTTGCATCCCCTTCCAAAAAAAACCTTACACAAGGGTAACTGAATTTGGGACCTTACAAACTCAGTTTTTTTAACTATTAAGTTGGGGTAAAGAATCAACCAACACACCAATTTCTCTGTTGTTCAACTTCCCAATCCAATCTGAAATAACATCCTGCAGTGTTTTTCCCATCTGTCCAATACACATTTCTGTGATCTATAAAACAAAAAAAGTGAGTCACTCTTATCGAACTTTGTAAAGTTCATACATTTTGGAAAAGAGAAATTCATACATCCTGTTCATGCCGGTTTTTTTCATGTGCCAAAAATGGAATCCTAGAGACAGCATGCTCTGAGATCTGCAAAGCACAAGATTATGGAATATTAACAAAAGCATACAAAGCCTAAAATGTTCACAAACCTGATGCCTCCAGAAGAAAAGGCATCTTATTGTTATGGAGAAATCACAATAAAACTTTGAAATTATCATGGTTTCCATAGAACAACTAAGGCCAGGCATTTAAAGAAAGAGTAAATAAGGATCATGGAAACGAAATCGAATCACAAATCAAATCAGATTAAATAAAAATAAGTGCTCAAATAATCTAGAAGAAAGAACATTTGTTTGCCAGAAGAGGCAAGAAATGTTGAATAGTAAAGAGAAGATATACACACAAGAAAAAAAAAATTCTGCAAGAAACTCCATATCTGGTGTAATAGATGAAGTCAACAGCATCATCATCTGTAGCAGAAGGTAGGAACACTAGTGAACTATTTAGAGACAGGTGCATTAAGTGAATGCCCAAAGTTTTTAAAAAATGAAAAAAAAAATAGTTAAAAGGTAAGAGATATGTATATATATATATATACACACACATGTGAGAAACTGGGATTGTGAGATAGACAAACAATTAAGGGGCTAGGAATATACCATGCAGGTGGAGTAAAATTATATAGAAAGGGTTTAGACCAATAGAAATAAGAAACTGACAAATTAAAAGACACTTCTCAAAGAAACATACAGGGAGAGGTGTCCACATGATAGCAATCCTATTGCAAGTGAGAACTGTTTAGAAAGGACTGCAACTAGAAAAGACTACGAATAAGAGAGCACATACTGGTTTAAAATTCTCATGGCTGCAAATAGAGTGAGTGTCACTGCTGGAAACACCTTGAGCATGCCAATAGGCACCACAAAATACTCTATCACATCCCAAACCTGCAAGAAGGGAGGAATTAAAAAGGAATTATATCTACTTTCAGTAAGTTCACAGTTGATAAAAAAGTGCTGATCCAATATTATTTCTCCTCAAAATTAAATCTATAGACTCAAAAGTAAACCTAAGAATTCATTAATAATTTGAAGCATTCTCGTAGCTTCAACACCAACTTTAACAGACTTTATTCAAAGGATTGATGAGCATAAAATATGGAAAAAAGGGCCTAAATTAGAAAAATACATAAGAGAACCGTAAACCCAACACTTCATCCAAGAATAATTAAGAAGCAAAGGCAAATCATGACACATACAGTGCTGTGGTACTCCAATATCAGCTCGAGAAGGCATCATCCCTCCACAGGCTTGGCACTGTACGTGAATTGTATTCTGATTGCAGTAGAAGCCACTGTACTCAGTACCTGATTGGTATTATTGAACAATTAGATAAATAATGGATCCAAAACAAAAGGACTGCATATTAGAAACACATCCAAGGCTAACATTCTTATAACCAGTTATTTAAAGTTCACATGATTGACTGCTCTCAAGATTGAAAACATGCATAAGATTATGTAAAAAGCACCAAAGTCAAATTAAACAAAGAAAAAGAAAAACAATGATGAATAAAATTTCTAACTGAAACTATTTTTCTGCTCTTTGATTAGCAGCACTAGCATCTCATATGCAACATAGAATTCTGTCAAAAATTAAAGATAGAAAAGTAAGTTTTTGTTGTACAAGAAGCTCCAAGCACCATTCATTTAGTATGGAAGCTAACTTTTTCATTTAGACTCCCACAGCTGATTATATTCCTGTTTGTGAGCACGTTTAACACATCCATGAAAAAGGAACAAGAACAAGAATATCAAGGTGGCTACACCACTACTCATGACAGTCGCATCATTGTCACACTAGCATAAATATCAACACCCATCACCATCTTGTGTCAGTTGGTTTCAATTCAGTAGAATGTAACAAACTCAGATGTGAAAACAACGGAGCTTTAGTTTTACCTAGGGTTTTTCTTCCCATGTTCAAGAACCCTATGGAGACTCTGTCTAAATTCTCATAACAGATTAGTAAAATGGACCATTTGGAAGGAACCCGGCACAAATTATCTAGAACACAATGGAGAAGAAGTTGAGAATGATATCAAAATGACCATGACCATGATATCACACACATAAGGAATGATCTTTGATAGATTGATCTACATGAAGATCCAAGCTTCAGCAGTTGTGTGTATGGAACACCATTATAAAATATCAAACCCACAACAAGTTGTGCGCCAGAAATTGGCTCATATTTTTCTTCTTTAAGAATGGAACACGCTATTTTCCTTCCAAGGGTTCCAGTATTGTCAAGCGATTATATTCCAGAAAAATGATGTGATTTATAAACAAGTAATTGTAAGAGAAATTAAAACTATTACCACATTGAGGACATGGGAAATCTGCAACTTCATTTTCAGTATCCAAAATTGAGTGTGGCCTCTTTCGACGACGCTTTTTTCCAGTTTGAATGATCTAATGTGCATCAGAAGTTAAAAAACTGTAATGATCTGATACTCGTCAGAACTTAAGTTAACTAGTTAAAAGCACCATTCTATATACAGAAGATATGCAGACCAAAGACAAACAAATAGTGTCCCAACAATTTGAAATAACCACAAAAGATGCTGCAATGGAAATGGAAATCTATCAATTGAAGATACGAGAAAAAACTATTTGTGATGTGTATTACAAAAATAAATATTACTAAGCATCCATTATCTCAATTAATCAGTAATATTTGGTTAGAAATCATTTTCAGGACAGATAAAGTTTGAGGCAAGCATGCAACTAAGCATTGCATGTCTCAATCGTATATGAGATATATGACATGTATTCGTCTCTCGTAATTCAATCCCAGACATGACATCAACATTTCATATACTTGTATCAAGTATCATAGCTTCAGACATAAAATTACTTACAAGATTTGATTTTATTGATGCATAGGAATCCAAAAGAATTATTTCTTCATCTGACCGCTTTAGTGAAGAATCGGCTTGCAATACATCCTAAAAAAAGAACAATCAGCAACTTTGTTACTATTACAGTTAAAAGTAATATCCATCAACCTTGAGCATGCTATAAAAAGAAAGGGGCATGCCCTTGAAATTTTAAACTCTCAAACATGTATCAGAAAACAGGCATGAAATGAAGATCCAAGTATGAAGGGTTAAGAGTTTGCACCATTGGCTAAAAATTGCAAGACGCAATCAATAAATTTTAAATGATGATATATCAGTGTACAAAATTAAGAAAATAAGAGTATATATACATGAACTTGCACAAGAAATTAAATCCTCTAAGCAGTAATGCTTTGACTTACACTCAATTTTTATGTTATCTATGTTATTGGCATTCTTTCAGTTAATGCAATTATATCAGGTAACCATAATCATCATCCAGAATCACAGACAAGTAGAATAGCAGAATTATAAACAAATTAATGCAGCATTAGCACTAACATTAGGCAATGAAACTATAAAACAAATTATATAGCAGATATTCTGACAAATGTGAAAGAAAATCAATAAGAAAAGTTTTATATATTTCAAGTAATTGCAAAATATGATGCTAAGGCAGCCTAAAACAAATAAGTTAATCTACCACCTTCAAACAAAAGGGAAATAGACAAACAAAGGGGAATACATGTCTCAATCCATACAGGCACATAAAATGGCTTGCACAGAGATGTAAAATGTTCGCCAAGGAATTGAGTAAAACTTAAGGTATATCACCTCCTCTATACTATGCAGAAAGTGGTTTCTACCAACAAACTGTACTACTGCTCTACACTGAGGACAGAGCACACTTGCATGCCTTTCTTGCGATCTCCTCAGCCATTCTGAAAAGCATCCATTGCTGAGTTGCATAGGACAAGTAGATTATAAATCAACAAGTTGAAAGTACAATTCTATTCTACTAAAAAGAAGCCATAAAATAAATCACAAACCAGAAGTTATGAAGACAAGGAGCAACAGTAACAACATCATGCCATACGCTTAAGCAAATGCTGCATTTTGCATGCTCAGCATCTATACTGACCTGGTGGAGAAAAAACAAAACCAAAGAACATCAGCACACTTGTGGTTGGCAATGGCACACCAGAAGAAATTTAAAGATTCCAAATATGATTAATCATTCACCTTTAACCATCTTGTGAAAGACTCTCGAGGCATTAGTTTAAATCTGTAGCTCAAATATCCTAGAGATGTAACAAATAAAAAAGCCATTTTATAAGAGATAGTTAGTATCAAATGGGAAACAATTGCATTCCAGAAGCATATTCTCAACAAAACTCAGCCCCAGATGATTAAATATCCCAATTGGAAGTGCATCTGAAACCTATCCAATTGTCAATTATACCAAGTAAATTTATGCATCCCATAAAAAATCATCAAGATAATGTTGTCGCTAGAGGAAACAGAGATCAAATCACATTATAATGTGACCATATGGAAGAAACTAAACTTATCTCTAATTCTTTTTTAAACAAATGTGGAATACAATGCTGGGAGGGCTGTTCCAGTTACCATCAAAATAAAAACAATAATACCCAAATGAGGTTAAACAAAAGTACAGACAAGCAATTGAAGTTGCTGTGTTTTCTGAAACTTAGCTCCAGATAAATTGACAATATGAGTAAAAACATTTTTTATTGGCTGCAGGATCTATTCAAGTAAATTATTGTAAAGAAGAAATAATAAAATTAAAACAATGTAAAAAACTTCTGACCTTCTCTGGCAGGGCCAGGAATAATTTCACTTCCGCAATTTATCACTACATCATCTTCATTTTGGACAGTGGCCTCATCAACAAGTATTGTATTCGAGCTGTATCAGAAACAACAGACAACAACCAAAGCGACAGAATTTGAGAATCCCTGATCAACTAAAAGATGCATGTATCAGTCAATAGTTATGAGTGATATGATTCATCATTCAGAAACTAGCATTCAAAATCTCCTATCACCACAGTTACTCCAATAAATTGATTGTCTTTTGGATAATGGAAAAATGATTTGCTAATCGATAGGGCCAAAAGTCATATCACCAGCCTTAATGGACTTAACTATGGTACTAAAGACAGAATGTTAGTAATAACTCAACAAAGACAATGAGCTTAACTCTATAATTGGCTTAAGAATATCTGCAATTAAAAAACAATGCTCGGATCAGTAAAGCAGCTCTTTGTCTCCTACAAGAAGACAACCGTTTGCCTGTGATTTAATGAATTGTCTGGTAATTCAGTCAATAGTATAGAAATTCATGTTTTAGATTCTCAGGTGGGTTATTACTAAATTATATCAATCTCTATAAATAAAATCAATTTATTCATGATATCAGAAAATAAATATAAGTTTTAACTAGTAAATACAAATCACCTCTTATTTTGCATCATAGCAGAACTTTGATCTGAATTCCTTGTTATTTTGCACCATTCATGCTTCTCAAGAGAAGAAGATGTAATCTCTGAGCAGATTACCATCTCATTTGACCTTATCTCAACATCAGAATATCTTGAGTCAGATGGTACTGCAACAAAGAATAAATCAATTAATTTTCAAAATCCCAAATCAGAAAAGTTTGTTGTCAAACCCTGTAGTTTATTCTCTTTGCTTTAAAAGTTTGTGTTGCAAATGATTGAATGTAGCCTTTTCAATAAGAAAAGAACGCATATGATTCTCAGCATCCACATTATCAACCAGAATTGTCTACAAATTGGAGATGCGATGAAAATGCTATCATTTATATAATTGAACAAGTCTAAGGCTCCAGTATTGGCAGTTCAAACTTCTAAAGAACCTCAATTCAAAATGGGAACTCTATAGTATTTCATACAATGTTAATCACGAAAAGGCTACTGTTCATAACAAAAAGTATTGAATTAACCAAAAGGGTTTCTTTTTATCATTCATGATTTATGTTAAAAAAGGCTCCCTACTTTCTAATTCCAATGTACTCGCACTACGATCATATTCACTCGCATTCAAGAAAAACACTTAAGAACAGTAACAATCCCTCCACAAACACGCAAGCACAAATACATTAACAGAAGCATTAAATTGAACTTCCAAAAAAAAAAAGTAGAATGCAGCGATGAATTAAAAACCCAAACCCAAGAAAGTTTCTTTCTTTGTTAAATTTCCCCATCTGGTTTTCTCTCAATTCAATTTAACTTCCAAAAAAATGTCAGCTTCAACACTAAAATTCACTAAAAAAAGTTTCTATAAACAAACAAAGGATAACATATGAAACAACACTAAAACTGTAGAAATAACGATGAGGAAAATACCAAGTTTGGCCCAGACTTCATTGGAGGAGGAGGAATTCGAACCAGAAGAGCATTCACCAAATTCCATTGATTGCTTTCTTTAAAGGGTTTTATTTGTAACTCAAAAGAATGAGTAAAGTTTGTGTCTTTGGAAGAATTTGATTTCTGGGTTTGGAATTTTGATTTTCATAATTTATAAAGACGGAAGAGAAGGGAAGAAGCGTGCATAGGAAGGAGATGTATCTATCAAGTTCAATTAAATTATTATTATTATAATTATTATTATTATTAGAATTAGAAATTAGAAAAAAATATACTAAAAGACATCAGTTTTCACTGTAGCAATCCAGGTGAAAGGCTAAATTGTAACTTTCTTTTTTTTTTTTTCCTATTTTTTGAGCTATTTTTTTCTTTAAAAAAACAATTTTATTCACAAAAAAAGGCTGAGTTGTATTTTTTTTTTGTTTTTTTCTCTTTTTTTTCCTGGTTTTTGAGCTATATTTTTTTTCATTTTTTTTCTGTGCCTTTCAATTTTGTTTTCTTCTTTCTTTGTATTTTTTCTTTTAATAATTTTTTTTAATTTAGTTTGTTAATGTTAATTTTTTTCATTTAGTTATCAAACTTTCATGACATTGATCCCGTGTTTAATAGGTTAACTTGATTTCACGAGTTAACCAAGATTTTTTTTTTTTAATTAATTTTTTTTTGTTTACTTTAGTTTGTTAATGTTAAATTTCTTTCTATTTAGTTATCAGAATTTTATGATACATATCTCAGGTTTCACGGGTTAACCCAGTTAATTCTAGGCTAACCCGTCCATTTTTATTTTTTTTTGTTAATGTTAAATTTTTTTTTGATTTAGTTATCAGATTTTCATGACACGGATCTCGGGTTTAACGAGTTAATCTAGTTTGCGAGTTAACCCGAGGTTTTTTTTATGTTTTTTTCTTTTTCATTAATTTTTTTTGTTTAGTTTAGTTTCTTAATATTAAATTTTTTTCTATTTAGTTATCAGACTTTCATAACACATATCTCAGGTTTTATGGGTTAACCAAGTTAATTCTAGGTTAACCCATCCATTTTTTTTTTGTTTTTTTTTTAATACTAAAATTTTTTTTATTTAGTTATCAAACTTTCATAACACAAATCTCGGGTTTAACGAGTTAACTTGGTTTGACAAGGTAACCCAGAGTTCTTTTTTTCTTTTTAATTAATTTTTTTCGTTTAGTTTAGTTTGTTAATGTTAAATTTCTTTCTATTTAGTTATCAGACTTTCATTACACATATCCCGAGTTTGACAGGTTAACCGAGTTAATTCTGGGTTAACCCGTCAATTTTTTTTTTTCTATTTAATTATCAAATTTTCATGATGTAAATTCTCGGTTTGATAGGTTAACTTGGTTTGAAAGGTTAAACCAATTAATTTAGATTTTTTTTTTTCCTTTTTCTTCATTAGTTTTTTTCTTATTATAGCTTTCTTTTCTTTTCTTTTTCTTTTTAATTAATATTTTTTTGTTTAATTTAGTTCATTAATATTAAATTTTTTTCTATTTAGTTATCGACTGGTGCTTTCAATTTTTTTTTCTTTTTTGTTTTTTTGTTGTTTTTATGTCTTTGACTCTGAAATGCAAGTGCAGTCCACAATGAAAAGGTTTATGCATTTTGTTTTTTTTTTACTTTTTATTTTTTAAAAAAAAATTTGGTTTGTTTATGTTAAATTTTTTTTCTATTTAGTTATAAGACTTTCATGACATAGATCTCATGTTTGACAGGTTAGCCCAGTTAATTCAGATTTTTTTTCTTTTTTTTTCATTAGTTTTTTTCTCTGTATAGGTTTTTTCTTCTTTGTTTTTCCTTTTGTAACTAAATTTTTTAATTTAGTTTGTTGATATTAAAATTCTTTCTATTTAGTTATTAGACTTTCATGACACGGATCTCAGGTTTGATAGGTTACCTAGTTAATTTAGATTTTTTTTTTGTTTTTCTTCATTAGTTTTTTTTTTCTTTTAACCCAGTTAGTTTTTTTTTTTTTCCTTTTGCTTTGTTGCCTTTTTTATGCTATTGACTGTGGACTGTAGAGTGCAGTCCATAGTGAAAACCGATGCTTTTTGTTTTTTTTTTCTTTTTAATCAATTGTTTTTGTTTATTTTAGTTTGTTAATGTTTAATTTTCTTCTATTTAGTTATCAAACTTTCATGACACGGATCCTGAATTTAACAGGTTAGCCTGTTAATTCTAGGTTAACCTCTCAATTTTTTTTTCTATTTAGTTATCAAACTTTCACGACATGAGTCCAATATTTGATGGGTTAACCTAGTTTGAAGGGTTAACCCAGTTAATTCAGATTTTTTTTTCTTTTTCTTCATGTTGGTTTTTTTTTTATATATATGTTTTTTTTTTTTACTTAATCTATTTGATTTTTACATTTTTATGATATAACCTTGCAGCCAGACCCACATCCAAGACTATTGAGTTTGATATTGCAGTCAAACCCATTTAAACTTGGATCATGCAAGTTTAATATTATTACTAATATTATAAATATTACTCTTAAGTCAGACATTGTAGCCAAATCCAAGATTCTTGGGTATAGCTTTACAGAAAGACCTAATACTTTTAAATCTTAGTTTTTTATATATTTTTTGTCGCACCCGACATCGAGGCGACCACAAAAAATAATTCTCTTGAATTATGGAAAAAGAACAGATTTCTGGCATCCGGTTCTTTTAGGAAAAAAATGTCTTGTTTAAGGAGTCGCCACCTAGTATTATGGTCACTAGGAACCCTAACTGGTCAACAGAGATTCTATGGTTCGGGACTGGTTACGTAAAAGGGAAGATATTATCACCCCTTAAACGTTCTGCCTAAGGCAAACTGCATTGTTGTTTTTGTCTTAAATTGCTAATTTTTTATTGGTTTATGTTTTGACGATTTATTCACAATATTCCTGACTCTGGCGCCAGTGAATATTTAACTACGGATAATTCCAACTCTGGCGTTGGTAAGTATTACGTAGTTAATAAAATAAATTTAGATTAATATTTTTAGATTCTGGCTCTAAAACTAGTGAATAAACTAAATTTACGCATTCACATATTTTTTTATTTTTGTTTATATAATTAAATAGAAAAGGACAAAAATAAAATAAAATAAAATCAGTGTTTTTATTTTATTCCCGACTCTGGCGTCAGTGAATAAATAAGTAAAAAAAAAAAATTTTTTTTTTTTATACATGCACATATATGTTTTTTGCTAAATAAAAAAATAACGAATAAAAATAAGATAAACTCAAACCAATATTTTATTCCCGACTCTGGCGTTGGTGAATAAACCAGTAAGTTTATAATATTTTTATTCATGCATACAAATATTTTTTATTTTTTATTTCTCCTATTTTTATTTTTTCTATTTTTTCTAAATTTTCCTATTTTTTATTATTTTTTGGGCTGGGCCCAGCTCAGCCCACATGGGCTGGGCTAGACCCAGCCAGCCCAGCCCGGTCACTGGCCTAAGCCAGTGACCCGGCTGGGCTACAACACGCATGACCCAACGTCATGCGTGCATGGCACCGTGGGAAGGTAATTAATTACCTTCGCACCGTGCCAAAATGCACTGAAATCTCCAAAGTTAAAGAACGAAGAAAACAGAGGAAGCTTACCTTGTTGCAGGTTGCTTCGTCGGAGTGTCAGCGTGTCAGGCGATGATCAGCGGTGGCGCCCGTCAATAGTAAGCCAGAATTCCTCCTTCGACCTCTTCCTAACTGCCTTCTGTTTCCTCTGCCCTCGTCCGAAAAGTTCACCCGTGCTCTGTTTTTTTTTTAAATTCTCTCTACTCCCTCTCGGTTCGTTTTTGTGTTCCTGTTTTAAGCTGGTATAGGTTGGGAAAAGGTTTACTCCTGGTCTGGGGTTTAAACAAAAAACTTAGGAGCCTCTCTGGTTTATTTGTATCGGTATCGTTTTCGGTTTTGGTTTCCTCTCTCTCTACAACTCTGCAACCAGCCTCTGCTCTCGGTGCTGCTTGGCTTATATAGGACTCGGCGGGTTGGTAACGGGTGGTAGGCTGAGGAACGACCACCATTAAACGCTCATAACTCAGGCCAACGAGCGACCATTACTGCTGCAACGTTCGGCCTCCTTTACTGTGGAAAACGATCGCTGGTTTAAAGAAGAAGATGAACAGCGTCTTCAAAACGACGCCGTTTTGGAGATAGCAGTGGCCATTTTCACTTTGACCCGCGAAATTTCAAAACTTTTGTAATTACGCCCCTAGTTTAAACGGTAATTAGCCCCCTGCATTTACGCGCCTTTTTCAATGTAATCCTTGGATTTTAATTTCGCAATTTGGACCCCAATCGTTAATATTTCTTCAATTAAGTCCCTGATTTCATTAATTTAATTAAATCCGAGTCCAATTAAGTATCAAAAATGATCAATTCTCCAATTAAACCCTTAATTGGATTAATTAAATTAATTCCAAGCTTCATTAAGTCTCAAAACTTATTAACTCTCCAATTAAATCCTTGATTGGATGAATTAAATTAATTTCAAGCTTAATTAAGTCTAAAAATTTATCAATTCTCCAATTAAACCCTTAATTGGATTAATTAAATTAATTCCAAGCTTAATTAAGTCTCAAAACTTATTAATTCTCCAATTAAACCCTTAATTGGATTAATTAGATTAATTTTCAAGCTTAATTAAGTCTCAAAACTTATCAATTCTCCACTTAAATCCTTGATTGGATTAATTAGATTAATTTCAAAGTTTAACTAAACCCTAAAACTTCCAATCATGTTGCCCTTAACCCAAATTTTAATTAATTCTTCATTTATTTTATTTTTATTTGTTTTTTCATTATTTGTTTCAGCATTTTTTCAGTAAATAAAATATTTAAAATAAAAGGGTCAAAAATTTGGTTATGACATTTTTTATACAAAAAACATTGACCTGCGGCATCGCGCGGGTCATCTAACTAGTAACAATAGCTAACACTGCTCAGTGTTTCACTATGCAAGTCCACAGTGAAACGATGAGTTGTCTTCTTTCTTTTTTTTTTTTTTTTTTTTTTGCTTTTTACTTTGTTTTTTATGCTTTTTTTTTTCTTCTTTCTTCTTTGTTTTTTTTTAAGTTGTTTTTTTTCTTTGTTTTTTTTTAATCAATTTTTTGTTTTTAATTTTTTTTTGTTAATGTTAAATTTTTTTCTATTTACTAATCAAATTTTCATGATACAGGTTTTAGTTTTGATGGGTTAACCTATATTTTTTTTTCTGGTTTTTTTTTTAATTAATTTTTTTCGAGTGCAGTCCGCTGTGAAACGCTTAGCTATCTTTTTTTTTTTTTGCTTTGTTTTTTTAAGATTTTTTTTTCTTTTTTCTTTGTTTTTTTTAAGCTGTTTTATTTTCTTTGTTTTTTTTTTAATGAATATTTTTTTTTGTTAACGTTTAATTTTTTTCTATTTAGTTATCAAATTTTCATTACATGGGTTCCGGGTTTGACGCGCTAACCCAAATTTTTTTCTTATTTTTCTTTTTAATTAATTTTTTCGTTTAATTTAGTTTGTTAATGTTAATTTTTTTCTATTTATTTATCAAACTCTTATGACACGGATTACAAGTTTGACAGGTTAACCAAGCTGATTCTGGGTTAACCCGTAAATGTTTTTCCAATTCAGTTATCAAACTTTTATGACACGAATATCAGATTTGACAGGTTAACCTAGTTTGAAGGGTTCACTCAGTTAATTCAGATTTTTTTTTTCTTTTTCTTCATTAGTTTTTCTCTTCATATAGGCTTTTCTTTCTTTTTCTTTTTTTTTTAAATTAATATTTTTTTTATATTTTTTTTTTTTGCTTTTTTAATTATTTTTTTTTAAAATTTAGTTTTGTTAAATATTAAGTTTTTTTTTTTCTATTTAGTTATCGAACTTTTCATGCAACAATCTTAACCAACCCTGGTTGGATTTTTTTTTTTCATTTTTTTCATTTTTATTAGTTTTTTTTTCTTCTTTCCAGTTTTCATCTTTAATATTGTTAACACCTTTTTTCTTTGTTTTTTAGGCCTTTTTTTTCTTTTTTCTTTGTTTTTTTTTTAAATTTTTTTTTTTTTATTTAATGTGGTTTTTTTAATATGTTTTTTTTTCTTTTTTTTTTTTTTTTCTGTTTTTTTTTCAATAGGTTTAAATTTAGGTTAACCCAGTTAAATTCTTCTTCAGTTAAGTACTTTGTTTTTCTTTTAAAATTAATATTTTTTTTTTTTTTTTTTTTTTTTTTTTTGCAGTGCTCATTGTTTCATTGTACAAGTCCACAGTGAAACGCTGAGATGTTTTCTTCTTCATCTTTTTTTTTTTTTTTTTTTTAGGCTGTTTTTTTTTATCTTTTCTTTTCTTCTTTTTTCTTTGTTTTTTTTAAGCTTTTTTTTTAATGAATGTTTTTTTTTTTAATTTTTTTTGTTAATGTTAATTTTTTTTTTTAGTTATCAAATTTTCATGATACATGTTTTGGGTCAATGGGTTAACCCAGATTATTTTTCTAGTTTTTTCTTTTTAATTATTTTTTTCATGTGCGACAGTGAAACGCTTAGCTGTCTTTTTTTTTTGCTTTTGTTCTTTTTTTTTAATTTGTTTTTTGTTTTTTTTTCTTTGTTTTTTTTTTAATGATATTTTTTTTGTTAGTGTTAAATTTGTTTCTATTTAGTTATCAAACTTTCATTACATGGGTTCCGAGTTTGATGCGTTAACCCGATTTTTTTTTTGGTTTTTCTTTTTAATTAATTTTTTCATTTAATTTAGTTTGTTAATGTTAAATTTTTTTTTATTTAGTTATCAAACTTTCATGACACGGATTCCGGGTTTGCCGGGTTAACCCGTAATTTTTTTTTCTATTCGGTTTCATGGACGAATTCCATATTTGACGGGTTAACACCGTTAATTCATATTTTTTTTTTTTTTTTTTTTTTTTTTTTTAATTAATATTTTGTTTCTTTAGTATTTTTTTTTTTTTTTTTTCTCTTTTTTTTCCTTTTTAATTATTTTTTAAAATTTTAGTTTGTTAATATTAAGTTTTTTTCTATTTAGTTATTATTTTTTCATGACATGAATCCTAGTTTTGATGGATTAACCTGGTTTGACGAGCTAACCAAGTTAATTCAATTTTTTTTTTTCTTTTTTCGTCATTAGTTTTTTTTTTTTTTTTTTTTTTTCTTTTTAATTAATCTTTTTTTTTATTCATTTTAGTTTATTAATGTTAATTTTTTTTCTATTTAGTTATCACACTCTTATGACACGAATCTCAGGTTTGATGGGGTACCCTGATTTGGTGGGCTAACCCAGTTGATTCATATTTTTTCTCTTTTTCTTTATTAGTTTTTTCTTCCAATTTCATCTTTAAATATTGTAATTAACTATAACTAAAATACATCAATCTATTTTCTTCCAATTTTATGACACGAATCCCAGATTTGACGGGTTAAGTCAGTTGATTAAGATTTTTTTTTCTTTTTCTTGCGTAGTTTTTTTTTCTTTCAATCTCATCTTTAATATCGATTTGATTAAGAATTAAACTTTATGATTTGTTTTGTTTACTGGTCATTAAATTATTGTGATCTCATAAGGGGATTTTAATTTACCCCTCTTTATAAAGCACTATTCATCGAAATAATGCTTTGTTTTATTGTTTTTTTCTTTCCAATTAATCTTTTTTTTTTAATTTCATTCTATAATATTAATTTTTTTTCTTTTTTAATTATCATATTTTTATAACAAAACATTGCAACCAGACTCATATCAAAGGCTCTGGATTTGATGTTGCAACTAAACTCACTTAAACTTGAGTCATGCAAGTTTAATATTATTATTAATATTATCAATATAACTTTTGGATCAGGAGTAACAGCTAGACTCAATGCTCTTAGGTATAACTTTGTAGAAAAACCTAACACTTAAATTTAACTTTTTTGAATATTTTTTATATAAAAAAATTAACCCGCAGCGTAGCGCGGGCCACGTTTCTAGTTAAACTATACTAAAAGGGCTTAGTCTTTTACTGTGGACTCCATAGTGCAGTCCACAGTAAAAGATGAGCTTTTTTTTTTTCTTTTTTGTTTTTTTATCTGTTTTTTTTTCTTTTTTTATGTCTCTAAGGTTTTTTGTTTTTGAGTAAAACATGAGCTTTTTTTTTTTCTGTTTTTTTTTTCTCTCTTTTTTTTTTTCATTTTTTATGCCTTTAGGGTTTTTTATTTTTGCTTCTTTCTTTGTTTTTTTTTTCTTCTAATAAAAATTTTTTGTTTGTTAATGTTAATTTTTTTATTTAATTATCAGACTTTCATGACACGGATTCCGAGTACAACAAGTTAACACAGTTTGACGAGTTAATCCTAAATTTTTTTTTTTGCTTTTCTTTTCTTTTTAATTAATTTTTTTCATTTACTTTAGTTTGTTAATGTTAAATTTCTTTCTATTTAGTTATTAGACTTTCATGACACATATTTCAGGTTTCACGGGTTAACCCAATTAATTTTGGGTTAACCCGTCAATTTTTTGTTCTTTTATAAATTTTTTTATTTAATTTGGTATGTTAATGTCAAATTTTTTTTATTTAGTTATCAGACTTTCATGGCACGGATTCCAGGTTTAACGAGTTAGCCTGGTTTGACGAGTTAACCCGGATTTTTTTTCTTTTTAATTAATTTTTTTTGTTTAGTTTAGTTTGTTAATTTTAAATTTATTTCTATTTAAGTATCGGACTTCCATGACACATATCTCGGGTTTGACGGGTTAAACCAATTATTTATGGGTTAACGAGTCAATTTTTTTTCTATGCGGTTATCAAACTTTCATGACGTGAATTCTAGGTTTGACGGGTTAACCTGGTTAATTCATTTTTTTTTCTTTTTCTTCATTAGTTTTTTTTTCTTCTTGTTGGTTTTTTTTTCTTTTTAGTTAATATATTTAATTATCACACTTTTATGACACGACTTTGCAACTAAACCTACATCCAAGGCTATTGGTCTGGTGTTGCAGTCAGACTCACTTAAACTTGAGTAATGTAAGTTTAATATTATTATCAATATTATAAATATTACTCTTGGGTCAAGCGTTGCAACTAGACCCAAGGCTTTTTGGTATATCTTTGCAGAAAAACCTAACACTATTAGATCTTAGGCTTTTTCTTGAAATTTTACTACAAGAAAAAAAAAATTACCCATGGTGTGTGCCTTTGTTTTTTTTTTTTTCTTTTTCTTTTTAAACCTTTTACTGTGGACTGCATAGTGTAATATACAGTGAAAAAGCTGATGCCTTTAGTTTTTTTTTTTTAACCTTTTTCTTTGGTTTTTTTTTTAATTTTTAATTATTTTTTATTTACTTTTTTAATATTAAAATTTTTTCTATTTAATTATCAAACTTTTATGACACATATCCCAAATTTGATGGGTTAACCCAGTTGATTCATGGTTAATTTAGATTTTTTTTTCTCTTTCTTCATTAGTTTTTTTTTCTTCTTATAGGTTTTTTTTTCTTTATTTTTTCTTTTAATTAATATTTTTTTATATTTAATTTAGTTCATTAATATTAATTTTTTTCTATTTAGTTATCGTTTGATGCCTTTAGTTTTTTTTTTTTCTTTTTATGCCTTTGACTGTGAACTGCACAGTGCAGTGCAGTCCACAATAAAAAGGTTGATGCCTTTTGTTTTTTTTTTCCTTTTTAGTTAATTGTTTTCGTTTAATTTAGTTTGTTAATGTTAATTTTTTTTTATATTTAGTTATCAAACTTTCATGACACGGATCCCGGGTTTGATGGATTAACCTGGTTTCACAGGATAGCCCAATTAATTATGGGTAACCCATCAATTGTTTTTTTTCTATTTAGTTATCAAACTTTCACGACACGAATCCAAGGTTTGACGGGTTAACCTGGTTTGAAAGGTTAACCCAGTTAATTAAAAAAAAAGAATTTTTTTTGTTAGTTTTTTTTCTTCTTGTTGGTTTTTTTTCTTTGTTTTTTTTTAATTAATCTATTTGATTATCATACTTTTATGACACAACCTTATAGCCAGACCCACATCCAAGGCCATTGGATCCGGTATTGTAGTCAGACTCACTTAAACTTGAGTTATGCTGGTTTAATATTATTATTAATATTATAAAATATTACTCTTGGGTTAGGTGTTGCAACCAAACCCAAGACTCTTGGGTATAACTTTACAGAAAGACGTAACATTTTTAGACCTTAGTTTTTTTATATATTTTTAAGCAAAAATAAATTAACCCGCGTCATCGCACGGGTCATGTAACTAGTGAGAAGAGTAGAAGAAGTCTATTAAACTAGCTTTCATGAATTGGTATGACCAAATGGTTTCTGGTTATTTTTTAAACTATTTTTTATTTTATAAATATTAAAATAATATTTTTTAAAAAATATTTATTTTTATATTAATATATATAAAAATTAAATTATATAAAAAAATTAAATAAAAAAATTTAAAAAATTCTTAAAAATATTTTTTGAACTAAAAAATAAACACATCCCTTTGTCCAAGTGACTCATTAAAGCCATAGTAAACAAATTTAAAATAAAAAATGATCATTAAAAAGTTTTAAATAAAAAAAATTAAAAAGTACCGTAGATGTTGATTGAACCCATAAATAAAAACAATTGGAGTATTATATTTTTTATCTACTTAATTGAAAAAAATATTTATAATATAAAATAATGATTAAACAACTTAAAATGAAAAGTCTTTTTAAAGGATAATTAAAAAGTACCATAGACGTTGAAAAAAGTTTCTTTCATGGGTTTTATTTTTAAAAAAATAAAATAAAATGATGTTTTTTTTTATATTGATCTTTATTTAATCAATCACGCTAACTACTTGTAACTCAAATTATAAATTGGGATGGGTTAAATTAGTATAATAAAAAGTTGATACACGAGGACTTTTATTAATAGACTATTTTTTTTAGTTATTATTATTTTGTATTAGTTTAGGAAAATATTTTATTTATGGTGTTTTTATATATATATTTTCTATTTTATTTAGGGTTTTTATTACTTCTCCTGTATTTTTTAGGTTTTCTAGTGTGTTTAGATTGATTTTTTTAACATATTTAAGAAGTTGTGAACCTCTCATAGAAGCAAACTACATCAAAACTATTTATTCAATAATAAAAATGCAAAATAGGGTTCTATGTAACCACCCTATTCAACTTCAATTCTGCTTTTCTAGTTTGTTGTCTTCTAACGAGTTATTTTCTTCTACATCAGTTGATATCAAAGTCTAACAGTTCTTAGTGGTTTTGGTTAGAGAACGTAGAGAACATGTTTTAGAACTCAAAGATTCATGAAGGTTAGTTAATATGTGCTATTGAATAACCATAGCTAGAAAAGGTTGCAAAATAGTATGTTGTATAATAAAGGATGAGGAGGTTCCTTTCAAAAAGAAAACATTCAGTAACTAGTGTATTGTGTCCTATTTGCGTCATTTGTTGATATTAGAAATACTAGTAGTGTGATCCACGATGAAACGACCCGTACAAAGATATTGTGTAAAGGACCTACAATGAGGCATCCCATATAAAGATGTTATGTTAGGGACTTTATGATAGGTTGACTCACACATAAAAAACGTTTATGAAGGATGGTTGCTAACTCAAGTTTAAACTCAATGAAAAGTTTTTTTCAATCTCAAGAGACTGATGTATGAGTTTTTTTTAGGAAAAAACATATTTTTCTTAGTTAATTTTATTTTTTATATATTTTTATTTTTCTATCCAATAATATTAGGCATTTCTAGTTTTACAATATGTATGGAATATTTTTTCTATTTCTATTTTCCTACTCAATATTAATAAGGTGTTTTTTAGTTTTATATATATATATATATATAAAGAGTTGAAATAGCTTTTGGCAAGTGAAAACTTGAATGGATAAAAATTGAATGTTTTGGATGTCTCTCTATAATTATGGTTTTATTGGTCTTCGAAGGTTTTAACTCATAATAAACCTCGTTATCATTCGCTTTCATCTATGTCATTTAGTATCGGAGCTTCGCGTCAATTGGTATCAAACTTAATGATCTTGATCATTATTTAGTTATTATGTACTTGAATAATTATGGCTAGAAGAGACAACATAACATTAAGTGCTCGTGTAGAATATTTACCCTCAAGAAAAAAATATTTAAAAACTAATGATAGAAAACGTGTAAAGAAAAATTACAAAACTGAAAATAAGCATTCAATAACTAGTGATACAAGATATATGAAGACAAATTGCATATCTAGCCACTCGAATAAACCATCTTTCTTCTTGAAAGTTGTCTTCCATTCATCACCCATTCGGATACGGATCTGGTGGTAGCCACTTCGTAGGTTGATTTTAGTAAAAACAAAGGAGCCACAAAGTAAATCCAACATATCATCAAGACGAGGAATGGAAAAGCTATACTTTACAGTTATCTTATTAATTGTTTTACTATCGACGCACATCCTCCAGCTACCATCTTTTTTTAATGTAAGTAAAACTGAAACAACACAGGGGCTAAGACTTTCTCAAATGAACCCTTTATCTAGTAATTGTTGAATTTGTCGGCTGATTTCTATTCTCTATTGGGCTCATACGGTAGTGTGGTAAATTAGGCAGGGTTGATCCTAGAATCAAATCAATAGCATGCGACACTTCCCTCATTGGAGGTAGTTGATTTGGAACCTCGTCAGGCATGATATCTTGAAACTTCTCCAACATTGTTGAAAACTCTATTGGAATAATGTCATCCTCTTGCTTCACTACGACTCACTACTAACATCACCATGTTATCCTCATATATAGCTTGAGAGAATTGTCACATCGTCAAAACTAGGACAACCTCTTATTTTGTATCAAATTTTGAAATCTGTAAAGGGTCCAACACATATTTCTTACCTCTGAAATTAAAAGAGTAAGTATTAGGATACCTATCATAGAGAACTCTTCGGTCATAGAGCCATGAGCATCCCAGTAGCATATGGCAAATAGTCATTGGAATTACATCACACCAGGCTTCGTCCATATATTTTCTTACTAATGAAAATTTAACCAAGCAACGCTGTTTCACTAGGACAAAATTGGCTTCATTAACCCAGCTAATCCGATAAAGGGTGGGGTGCTTTTCAGTATTCAGCCTTAAGCGCTTAACGGCAATTTCAAAGATCACATTCATATTGCTGCCATTATCAATAATGACATTCAAATCTCGGCCATTATGCTTTAGGTGAGTGTGAAAAATACTGGTGTGCAACCACTCAGGATTAGCTTGAAGTTCCTTCCTCGTTCCTATCAACACTCAATGGATAACACAACTGGGTAAGTATGATGCACCCAAGTGCTTTTCTTCACTATAACCATTTCCATTGATTTCTTCCCCCTTCCATGTCTTTAACAATGTCCTCTGCTATCAATTCCTTTTGATAAATGAAGGCTAATTTTTTTTCTTTCGTTGGACACACTACAACATAGTGTCCAAAGCCCTTACACTTATAACATTGTGGTCCTTCATTTGAAGATTTGGTTTTTCCCTTATAATCTCCACTTATCTCGCCTCTAGATTGATTCCTTAACAATGGGGGTCTTTGGGTTGCAAATGTTGGGACATGTTCCAACCCTGACTCCCACAATGTCCCTCTCCTCCCAACCTACAACCCCATTTGTTTTTCAATATGGAGTGCCAATTGATACGCCTCATCCACGTTGATTAAGTGTGCAGTCCACATTTCTTCACGCAACTCACTGCATAGTCCAGTACGGTATTGGGCTAAAGTTTGTTGCTCAGTCTCCATAATCTTACTACGAACAGTCAGTTCGTGGAAGTGATCTGTAAATTTGTCAACACTCAATGATCTTTGCTTGAGTTGCAACATCTCCTTAAACATCATCTACTCATAGTCAATGGGCAAATATTTTTCCTTTGATCGCTCTTTCATCTCTTCCCAATTAGAAATTGTTGGTCTTCATGTTCGGCGCAGTTGTTCTTCCCCGCTTCCCCGCTATACTCGTGTATGCCCCTTCAATTTCATCCAAATGTAACGAACCTTCCTATCCTCTGAAACAACAAACCAATCAAAGTAATCCTTGATAATCGTTAACCAGTCTTCAAAAGCATTGGGTTTTAATTTTCCAAAAAAATCTGGCATATCAACCTTCATTCTTTTAGTCAATTCATCAAGAGGCTGATAACCTGCGCCATGATCTGCATGTCCTCTGTGGTTGTTTCGTCTATGATGTTGAACTCGAGGTTCAAGATCCTCAAACTCCTGGTTTTCTTCTTCTTCTTCATAGGCATCTCCATCACTATCGCCTAACCCCTCTCTACGAATTGCTATGTGTCCTCGCCGATTAAAGGGCCCGTAATCCTCTCAAGCATAACGCCCCTCCAAGACATCCAGTTGATGAATAAGTTGCTCCATTATTGTGGCAATCTAATCAACCTAGTGCCGCAACTGAGGTTGGTCTATGCCTCGGGCGTTTGGGTTTTGGTTGGTTGGGTTTGGGTGGTTTGGGTTTTGGGTGGTTGGGTTTAGGTTGTGCGGGTTTTGGTTGGTTGGGTTTGGATTGTTTGGGTTTTGGTTGGTTACCATGGTGTATGAAAGTGCCACTACGGGTTACAGGCATGGATGTGAAACACCGCAATGAATGGAACCAGGTAACCACACTGAAGCTCTGATACCAAATTGGTGCCAAAGTTTTCTTGAAGCGGCCTCACGCTGAATACCAAGAACAAGGACTAACACAGAATCTCTTTGAATGTTGGAATCACTCCAAGAAAAACTCAACTCGGTCGTAAGATGGCCAAAAAATAATAATTCCTTCTATTAGTATCATCCTTCCTTAAATATTAATCCAAACATACAATCTCTAACTCCAACTAGAAAAATAATAAACTAGGAAAGCAATATCAGAATAAATCTCCAATTCTAACTAGGAAAGTAATAAACTAGGAAAACAATAACAAAAATAAAATTGCAGCAGCTCCAATGTTTACGGAGGCATTGATCACTGAACAATGGGAGAATCCTTTTCCTGATTTGCCTACCTTACCTCTGCTGCAGATGCTACTCAGGCTTGTGCTGATATTGCAGCTGGAATGAAGTTACAGTAGTGTTGTATCTGATTCTAGTTTTACCCTTTCTATCACTTGTTTCTTGTCAGCAAAATCTGATGATTTTTGCTTGTGCTTCTTTTGTTTATGGTTTCGTCCCAATTTTCAATTGTACATCATTCTCTTGTTAATAACATTGTCTTGGAATTCCAAAGCCTTATTTCAACATGTTTGTACCACGAGTCTCAGACAAGAAAAAGTTTGTGCTGGTTTCTGTTGCTTGCTAATGACAATGGAATTGACAATTGCAATAAAGAAACATTTACATTGCATCCACTTCAAAATTGGCCAACAGAATTTGTGCCAGTAAGAATAAACTCTTAACAATTTAAGGTTTGAGAAGGATAGCAGGCTGTGGATACAAGAATCCAAGAGCCTGTGGAAAAAAAAAATTGGCTGTTATCACTCAGAAGTTACAAAAACAAACCCTGCCAAAAACCTCCATGGACATGATTAAATGCCGCCTCCAGAAGTTCCTGAAGATTCAGCAACATCTTCCAATCTTAATTTCGTTGCTACTACTTCAATCATTTTACCTCTATCTGCTGAGCCATCCACAGCCCTGTTTAGTCTTTTCAACCATATATCATAGTCAACTGGGTATGGAGTTCCACAAAGGCTATCAACATAATCAGCGAATGCCTTCAAAAGAGCTGAAATTTCACCAAGCTGTTGCTGAATCAAACGATTTGCCCAGCTTCTTTCCCTCCATTGCAAGGCAGACTCGATGGAATCCTGCTGCTGCATAGGCCCCCCACATACGAAAAAGAGGAGGTAAATTAGGCTCTCAGCATCAGATGATGGACAAAGTTTACCGTGCTGAAGTGCATGTGATGACGAGAACTGTAGATTTATTGCTGGGCTATCCCTGTCTTCTAGAACTGCACGTCCCCATGAAATCGGAACATGCAAGAACATCTTTCCAGACCCTTTGGGGTCAATGACACGTATTATGTTCTCGGGACAAAGATCACCATGTTGGACGTTGGCTATTGATGCACTTCTTAGAGCAGCTAGGCAGTCTCGGCAGCAGCGAAGTGCTTCCTCTGAGGAAAATGGGCCATCTCGAGCAACTGTGAAAGAGAGTGGCTCCCCGACCGGAGACGTCACAAGTATCGGAGTTCCACACCATAGGTGATCACAACGCCCTCCAGGACTCTGCTTTTTACACGGACCAGGATGCAAAATCCGGCCAGAGGCAACTATTCTTGGCAAATATTTACATGAAATTCCTTGTTGCTTCAAGATGTTTAACACTTTTGTTTGCCTCTGTAATTGGTACCACAAACTCATGTCTTCCCAGGATGGCTCTAGTCTGGATGGGTGAGCACCCACATATAAAGTGAATAACTCTGCGGGAAAATCTGGAGAAACAGCACTATACATAAAGTAGTTCCCTCCAACCAAAGAATCCTGTATTTGAAAACTTTTATTTCCCTGCTGCTGATCATCCAACATCAATACATCACCCTGTCTAAGCTTCATATTTGATGCTAGCTTTTTCAAAGAAGGATTGTCACTGTGGTCAAGTTCTTCAATCTCTCCTTGATGTACTATTTGTTGGAAGGAGACCATTGCATTTTCATTTTCAATTGGGCGACACTCCATCCTACGCTTCTGAAGACGGAGACCATGATCTGAAGCCAGTGAGGCTATTGACTTTCTTGGCGACCCCATCCACTGGACTATAGAATGGAATGTTGCCAGAAGTACTTGAAGGGTTCCTAGGTCTCTCCAATTTGCATTACCAAGCTTGTTCCATACCTGGTCAACTGGGGAAACTGCGACTTCAGCATGACACTTGATCCATTCAGTCACAGATTGGTATGGATCAGCTGAGTTCACTTCAAGTTTGCCAATATCACCCCCAAGCTTCACTACCCCACCAAATTTAGAATCAAAAACCAAAATAAATACAGAATCACTGCCAACTGCACTGAACTTGCTCAAACTCTGTGTGATTAGTATATGAACACCATAAAAGAGGGCTTCACATATACTGCCAGGAGATAATCTTAACTCGTTTTCTGACAGTATATCTGGTCTAAATAAGGCAAACTCCATAACATGATCCCAACGAACTTGCATATCACTCCCAGTTCTTTGTACCAAAGCTAAACCACAGAGCTCTTCAAGCCTTCCCCTTGACACTGCCTTCTCCACGGTATAAAATTTTGATCCAGGATGACGAGGACAGGATAAAAAGAATGGTAGTGGCCCACTTCTGTGCCAAAATGTACGCCACAGGCCATTTACAATAGCATGAAGGAAATCTTCTATTGCAAAATACTTGTCTTCTTTTGAATCATCAGAAGCATATGCTGAGCACGGCATACGATACAGTTGCTGAAACAGGACCCCCTCCAATGCTAAATCAAGCTTGCACAATTCATCAATTGAGAAGGGAGACCTGAAAAACTGCCCCTTGTTGGACAAATCTCCTACTGAATTTTCCAAAACCCAGTCCTCAAGACCCTGTGTGAATAATTCGAGGTCGACAAGTTTCCTTGCATAGTCTTTAAGTGCCTTAAATGCTCTTCTGGAAGCAGGAACAGACTTGCTTGAGGTGGAAATGCCAGATAAACTCCGGGCAGACATCACTATATCCACAGAAATCCATGTGTTAGTTACTCATCATTATCGAGAGAAATCTCAAATAAAGCAGGTTAAAACTTAGTTAGAGGACAGAACATCTCCATGGACTATTTAAGAGAATGACAGCAAACTGTGAGCATGCAATGAGCTGCTTAGTACTTTCCATGCTCGTGTACTTGAGAATAACAGGTCCAAAACATCTCTTTTCTATATTTCTCCTTCTTGGCTCCTCATCCATATTTCAAATTTCATTGTCAAGCATCGATCTCTCCTATGCAAGATAGAAAGTATGTGTGCCAAGTCTGTATCGTCTGTGTACATTAGGTGATGATTCGTGTCTTTAAAAGTAGTAAATCTTAATATTCAAAACCTCGATGATCTTACAGTGAAAACAATGCATTCAATCTTGTTCTTCTATACTTTGAAACATTTAATTTGTAAGTTCTGAGATGAAATTTAGGAACTAACTGAGAGTACTTAAGAGACAAAGATGAAGGAAAATGGATCAGCCATCATTACAAACCAGAGCTAGATTTCCTGAAACTTCCACTCAAACTGTTTCCCGGAGGTGAGTCCAAATCATTTTGCGAAATACCTGAGCCAAAATCATCACTCTTGTAAAACATGGAAAGCAATCAAGTATGGACAGAATTAGTAATTCATTAGCCAAGAAAGGTGGTTTGCAAATTTAAAGCTAGAATAACAAGCTTAGATCAACTGACAATGTTGCTATCATGAAAAATGGCATATGAAAGAAGATAAAATCCAAGCTAAACAACAAGTATGGTAGCGGAAAAATCAAACATGGCTAAAGCAAGATCCTCTCTACTTCTAAAGCTTTTGCTTGTCCAAGTAAGAGAAAGCCACAACCCAAATAGTCCAGTACGTCAGATTATTGAAAGTACAACAAGTAACTGAAGTCAGAGGCTTAAGACAATGATAAGGACATCCAAACTGACTAGATCACACAGATGTATAGCACCACTGCAGGTAATTAAAGTGAGAGTCATTAGACAAGTTTTTAGAGCAATCAAAAGCAAACCAAGTTCAAAAACCCACTTGAACTATACCGTATAAACACAATTATAGTTATAAACGAGAAGGTAAATGCACAGCTCGCAAGAATTGCATTCAATAATCCAAATACCAACCTGATCTTGTCTTCCTAAAACTCTCATTCAAACTTTGCCCAGGGGATGAGTCCACATCATTTTCTTGAGATCCTGAATCAACATTAACCATTAATTGAAGTGCATAAATTATACTTCAATCTTGTTAATGCCAAAAACTTTGAAAAAATAGAGAAACAAAGCATCCTTCTAAGAAGGCAAATGCAGATTGTAATGCTAAAGAAACTCAGCCAAAAAGGGTATAGCCCATCTCTCTATGCAACACTATTATAGCCTAGGACAAGGATAAATGCTGGAAGAAAACACAATCAAAACCATGGTGGCAAAAAAGTATTATTCTTGACATATAAACATGAAAAAAAGTTGATTTCCTTTGGGAATTTGATTAATTCTGCAATAAAGTAAAAAAAAAAATTACATAAAACACAATCTATCTATATGACAGATAGCGGAGGTTAAAGCAAATAATGTAATCCACATATCCTTGCAAGATTCCAAATTCCCAACATATCTAAATATTATATGTTAGGCACATCTGGCTTAATTAACTACACAACAAAAAAATGCCAACAAGGAGAGTCAGAGAAAGAATAATGCCATTCAATCACATTTCTGCCAAAAATGAACTCACCTAATAATTCCATGGCTACAACTCAAACTCAAGCCAAAATGCTATCTTCAACAATGATAATCTGCAGATCTTTGGAGTATCTAAAACCAAGCATTGTTCAACATAACCACTGCATTGTGAAAAGAAAAACAGTTTCTTGCGTAGAGGGAGAGTGTGGAACAGTAAAGGGAAGGGAAGGGAGAGATCTTGAACTGTACATCGGCGAAGAAGAGACCCAAATGGGAGACATTATCAGAAAAACGAAAAGAAAAAACAAAAACAGAAGCAGAAGAAGCAATGGTTATTGCCAGATGGGTTCTTTCTTGTTTTGAAAAGAAGAGACAGTAAGACAGCAGCAACTAAAAAATACAACAGATGAATAACAAGAAAGAAATGAAGGACAAGAAGCAAAACAAAAGCTCTTTCACTGCTCTTTAAAAGCTGAGAAAAGAAACCACAACCTCTAATCTAACAATGTTTCTTCTTCTTTCTTTGTTTTTGTCTTGTCCCCACAAGTCATTGGTCCCACTGACATATGATGTTTTTTATTTTCCTCTTCAAGCTTGTCTCTCGAAGCTGCTGCTGTTTTTCCATGCGTGTTCACCACACACACACACACACACCCCTTGTTCACTTCCTCCTGTTCCTACTTTTTAACAAGAAAAGAAATGCATAAATACCCTATTTTGGTCATTCTTCAAAGTTCAATCCTATTGCTTTTGCTCTTTTTGTGCTTGATGGATGTTCAATCCTTGTACTGGTTTCCTAAAAACAACTCAGTCTGATGTAATTAAAAACTCGAATCGACTCATAATTTAGTTAAAATTCTTTGTAATCAATTCAGGGATGACAATGGGAAGGTGAGGGAGTGATGAACACGCTGCATTGATTAGAGAGTGGGTTAATGGGGTATACTCTAATGGGAGTAATGTCAGGTTCCCCTTCACTTTTGCTGGAATTCTTATATAATATTTGATTTATATAGTTTCTGGTCCAGTCAGTAGTTTTCACCAATCACCGTCCACCCTGCTGCTGGTCCCAAATGGTCCGCTACTCTCCCTAAACCGGCACTGTATTTCCTCGAGTCATCATAGTTCATCGAGCAGGTTATGGGATAATTTTCTTTTTTCATTATTTTTTTGTTCTTTTTTTCCATGTTCCTGTAATTAAATCAGGGGAAGATCTACAAGCTGCTTCCAGCCAAAAACATGTCATGCAACTATCCAACGATAATTTCCATGGAAAAATTAGAAATTGATAGCCAACTATACAGAGATTTAAGCAGCCTAGATATCATCAAACCTAATAAATGCACAAAACTTCCACCCAAATATTCCATTTTGATTATAGAGAACCGAAGAAACTAGCACCCAATTAGAACACTCGCGATTCCAACAATTAATGTCATTAATTGAAAGGGACAAAGCTGATACTAAGCAGCTCATTGCATGCTCACGGTTCTTGAAATTTTATATTTAATTAGTGTTCTAATATACAACAAGTAATGTTTTTTTCTCTATTATTTTTATCTATTTTATGTCGATAAAGTAATCCAAACAATACCCTTGTTTTTTTTTCTCATGATATTTCTTGATTGTAGCCTGGCATACATGGTTCCCGTGGTTTAGACCATACCTTGAAGAAATTCATAAAAAAACGAAAGGCGTGGGGGCTAAGGGATGAGGCATGACCATCCAGAATTGTATAGCACTAAACACAATGATTAGGCAAATCTATTGTTTATGTTTTTTCCATAATGCGAAGACCGCATGAGTGTCATGAAGACATTAATTACTTGTAGATGTCGCCATATATTAATCATTATCATCATCTCTTATGAGGTTGGCTAAGAATGCACGGGTGGCCACACCCTTCATTTACATTCCAAACTGGTCCAGAGGCCTGAGCTAGCTATGCCAGGGGGTGTTGATAGTCCAAAGGCCGGTGCTGTGGAACGGAGGTCGGCCATGGGCCGGTGTACGGCCTAGCCTATCCTCACAGTGAAAACACGTATAGAGGGACAGCTTCCCGAGCGCACATCACCCTTCTTAGGAACGGGGTTCCCCTCATGGGCTCGGGGTTTCTATTACTAGGGTCGTGTGGATTTATAGAGCCTGTTTCAACATTGCGGTAATAATTATCTTTTATTTATAGATATATTAAATAATATATTTTTTTTTATTTTTTTAAATTTATTTTTAATATAACATGTTAAAATAATTTAAAAATACTGAAAATTTTAATTTAAAATAATAAAAAAAATTTAAATTTTAAATAAGCTGTGTTTTAATGGCAATATCAGAAGTGACAACTTCTATTAATGCATGGAGCATACAAAACCTTTTTTATTTTCAAAGCAATTGAAAAGGTGTCAAAAAAATATTTTAAAAAAATAATATTTTTTTTTATTTTGATAAAATAACACAATTTCAAAAAAAAAATTATAACTATTGTAACATATACCAACTTTATTATTTTATCAATTATTTTTTAAACTGTTATTTCTAAAATTTGATAATAAACAAAAATAGCCCAAATTCTTTTGATTCCTTCCGTGGACAATCCCATCAGTGAATAATGATAATTAGCTGTAGTTTATAAAACTAATCTTAGACAACAACGCAGGATCAATATAAAAATCAGAAAGTCGTGGGGAGAAGGGTGGGAGCATTTTTTGGATGCCTTCATAAATATTAATTTAATCATTAAATTGTCTCCTAAGTAAACCCAAGTTCAATAATCACGTTTAATGACTTATCCACCAAGCTCAGCAACTCGTCCAAGAGAAAAGCCCATTATTCTCTTTGAGAGGTCTGAAAAAAATTGCGAAAAAAGATTCAGAGTTGATTAAAAAAAAAAAAAAAAAACCCTCTCGAAGTGCAACCAATCAATAATCAAAGGGAAAAAAGAGCAAGTGGCATGATGTATTTTAATCAATTCTGTCAGGAATATGATGGCGTTTTTTTTCAAGCTTTCATCCTGTATTCACGTAAAAGTATTTTACAAACTTATATATGAAGGGAAAATTTATTGAGGTTCATATATTAATGGAAAATTACACATTGATCAGGAATTAAAAAAAAATTAGTTAAGTAGTCCACCTTATGCCACAGTTTCATTTTTTATTTTCTTAAAAAGTTGGGTTTTGACGCTAATAGGATTCAAAGCTATTTGAGTCTTGCACAGGCACAACTCAAATCTATTTTGAACCTTGTACATGAATTAAAAAAAATTAACATAAACCTAAAATTCATTAATCTAAATTTTTAAATCAAAATAGTATTCAACCTTATATATAAACCTTCACATGTATTAGTTCAAATATAAGGTAAAATATCTCTTCAATATATTTTCTCAAAAAAAACCACGTCAAATTAACTAATAAAACAATGACAAACAATGACAAGACAGGTCTGATATAGTTGAGTTACCTAAAACTTAAAATTTTTAGTAGTAGGGTAAGGATTTAACATTGTTAGATAAGGATTTATTAAAAATAGATTATGTAGATAATATAATATATATTTTTATGGACTAATAAAATATTTTGAGGTCTAATAAAGAGGTTTGGTCACATTAAATTAGCATAATAGTTATAAAAAAAGTCATAACATTGAATTTGATTATTAGATCAAATTTAAATTTTTACATAGATTTCTCGGAATCTAATTATATAGAAAAACTGTTTTGTTAGTTCATCTATTATATAGATAATATGAAATGAGGCTTCAAAGATTATGTTCCACTAATTTATTTTTAATTTTGTTTGGATATTTTGTGTTATCTTAGATTTTATGTTATTTTTATTTTATGTTTTAAGATTTTAATTCTGTTATCTAGGCATTATAAAAAAAAATTAAGAGAGACTTTATTTGTTTTATTTTCAAAAAAGTAAATTGCAAATTTTAAATTCAAGCTTGCAACTCTTTTTGATCATCAAGTATTTTTCAGTGCTTTATTGTTTTCGTGCCTTCGCCTACATCAAGGTCCCTAAACGATGGGAAGGAAAAAAAACCAACTGTAAGGATATAGAGAGATGTAGAAAATAAGTTTTTTTTTTAAAAAAAAAAATACACAGTAATATAAAAGATGAAAAGCCCATTACCTGTGTGAAAAAAATAACAAAAACCTAAAATAAAGAAAAGATTTTTTATTATGTATAACCTTACAAAATATTATTTATTGTAATAATATTTCGTTTTTTTTTAATTTAATCCTTTAATATTTTATTTATTAAAAATTAAATTTTATGATTTGTTTTGTTTTTTTTTAAAAAAGTGGTTATCATACTAGATTGTGAACTTAGCGAACCTGGTTGATTTAATTTTTTTTATTGCCTTTTTTATATATAATTTCAACTTTTAATATTAAATTAATTAAAAATTAGACTACATAATTGTTTTTAGTTTGATTTCTATGAGGTTATCTTGATTTTATGAACCAAGTCATGGATTTTACGAGTTGATCCGTAATTTTTTATTGCATCCTTTTGTAAATTGATTTCTTTTTTTTTTTTTTTATCTCTTGACAATGGTTTGATCGTTAATTGAGTTTCATAATGGTTTTGATTTGTTTTCAATAGAGTTATCCTAATTTCATGATCCAAGTCGCGGTTTAGAAGGTTAACCTAGGTTGACTCAAATTATTTATTTAGTATTTTTTTTTCATGAGAACATCTCGGTTTCATTACCTACATTATGAGTTTAGTAGGTTAACTCAAGTTTTTTTTATTGTTTTTTTTTAAATTTCATCTTTAAGCATTAAGTTTATTGGGATTTAAATTTCATAATTTATTTTGGTTTGTTTTCTATAGAGTTATTCTCATCTCATAAACTCAGGTCATGGGTTTGACAGACTATTTGACAAGTTAACTCGGATTGATTCATGTTTTTTTTTTTTTTTCATTTTGTTTTAAATAATTTTTTTTTTCAATTCCATCCTTTAAAATTGGTTTGATTGGGAGATAAGCTTTAATTATTTTTTAATTTACTTTTTATGGGATTATAATGGTATCATGACCTAGGTCAATTTAATATATTGTTATCTTAATATTTTAAAAAAATAATATTATCTTAAATTTTTTAGTCAAATAATATTTTTTCTAGTCATTCAAGTCATCTTTGAATTCGTCAAGTTAATTAGGTCATATTATATCAACCATCACACAATTTATTTATTTTTTTATTAAAAAATATTAGCAATATCTAGATAATTTTAAAAAATAAAATATTCCAGCAGAAAAAAGTAGGAGAAAAGAAACAAAAAAATATTAAAAAAAACAAAGTAAAATTCAACGAATGAGAAAAGAGAAGGATGGCAAAAAAGAATAGGTTGAGAAAAGGTAATATAGTGGAGAATAAAGGGAAAAGAAAGTAGCATAAGAGACCTATGCAAGCAGCGACAGATCACAGGCAAAGACAAAAAATGGAGCAAAAATTCCTTCAGAACCAGATTAAAAAAAATAATCAACCAAGAGCATGCAAATGAGAATAAACCATAGAGAGCACTAATTGTTTTTTTTTCCAAAATGAATTTTGCCTAAGTCTTTAAACATTTCAGGTAACAAAATTTTAAATATTTTAAACGATGGGTAATTCATATAATTACCCAAATTGTTTTCAGATAATTTGGATAAAACAATTCTGGTTATCTTTTTTTTTTTTTTTAATAAATTCTTAATATTAATGGGTTGTAATTTTTCTTGAACCTAATTTGGCCACTATAAACTTTCCTTGGGCCTAATTTTAGCTACTTAATTGTAATTGCTTTTCAGTTTTTTTTAGGTTAAAAAATTAATAGGGATTAATGGGTAAAAAAAGAGGACAAATTATAAAAACAAAACCCTGAACTTAATATATTTTTAGTTTTCCATTCTATTTAGGATTTCATTGAAAATTAATGGAAATGCGGTAAAAATTCTCTCAATTTCTCTCATTTATTTATTAGTACACATGTTTTTCTAAGTTAGTAGAGAAAAACCTAAAAATCGAGATAATTTTAATGGTAATTTCTATAAAATTCTTAATGGAACCCTAACGGATACATTCAAAAATTCATATTGCTTGGGGTAAGATTAGATATTTTTGGCTCATGGATATTTGTTTTTTCTTTCAATTTCAGCTATTATTTTTTTATAATTTAAACAAAAAAGTAGCACGGTAAATTAAAAATATTAGGAAAATAGTATAGTTAAGTTTTTTTGATGAAATAACACAATTTATATATGTTCCTATTGAAAAAACACAACTTCTATAACTTGTTGCTATTTAGAATAACAACTTCCAATAAAAAATAAGAAATGAACAGGAGAGAAAAAAAAAAACTCTAGAAACAAATTAAATTTCTAATTATGATAAAAAGATCTTGATGAGAAAAATTCATTGATATTAAGACCATGTTTTTTTGTTGAAAAATAGTTTTCTTCTGAAAAGTGAATTTCGAGAAAAATAAATTATTTTTCGTTGTTTGGTAGTGTAATGAAAAATAAGTTAAAAAAATATTTTTCATTGGTTATGTCATGGAAAATGAGTTGGAAAATAACTTATTAATGTTTTTTTTTCAAGTTTATTAAAATAATAAGAAACAAATCTTACAAATTAAAAGTTGAATGAGAATAAAATTGAAAAAAATAATTTCATAAATGATCTCAAATAAAATAAATAATAATCAAAATAATAGAGATCAAATCTAACAAATAAAAAAAATTGAAAGGTTAAGAAATTAAAATAATAATAATTATCATTTCATAAATTATTTCAAATAAAATAAGTAACAATCAAAAGAATGAGGAACAAATTTGATAGATAAAGTTAATTTAAAAATTAAATTCTAAGGAATGAAATTGAAAAAAATATTCAAAAACAAAATATATATAGCAATCAAAAGTTTGAGGACCAGATTTGATATAATCAATAAATAATATGACATTTATAATTTTTTCACAACTTTCAGAAAGTGTTTTCCGTTTAAAATAAAAGAAAAATATTTTCCTGGAAACCAAGTCAAATTTTCCTTTCATAGAAAAGTATTTTTTATTAACTAATTTTTCTAAAGATAAACAAACACAAAAAAATTTAAAAAATAAATTTTAAAAAATCACTTTCTATCAAATAAACAAGGCCTAAAAAGATCACCAATAATAATTCCAGTTATACAAACATAGCGTCAAAAATAAATAAATCACTATTTAACTTTGGATAATAAATATAACCCGCTTGAATTACTGTTAATAATTTATTTTTGATATAGTTGGATTGGTCTCTATTGTTTTTTCCTCTCTTCTTTCATAAATTAATAGACACCAAGTTGCTCTAAATTAACTAGACACCAACTTGCTATAAATGGCTCTCTCATTCCCCACTTTTCTCAGAAGGTGGGTCTTCGACTTCACAACTGTAACCCATTTCATTCTCATCATTTTTGCGTGCAATGATCCTCCCTTCAGGTTTTATGGGCTCTTCTTTTTCTTTCTTTTATGTTATAATTTCTTTTGTATTTTTGGTGTAGTTTTTAGTACTTAAATAAACATGATAATTTGACCAAAAGTTTACTTCTTTTTTAAAATTTTGGTTTGTTGATTTTTGCTAATTTGTATTGATGGGTTCTGAATGTTTTGTTTGATTAGCTCTTCAGTGATAGTTATATTGTCTGGGTTTGATTTTTTGTAAATAAAAACAAGAAAGATGGGACTTTTTTTTGTTAAATTCTGACTGGTTTTGGAGGTCAAGGGAGAGTAGTTCGAGGATCATTCACGCAAAAATGATGTGAATAATGGGTTATTATGTGAAAAAATGATCTCGTTATTGATGGATAACCAGAGCTCAAGAGGGTCCTTGTTGCAAAAGGTTCTTATTAAGGTACAGTTCTTTTATCCTCTCAGAAAGTATACCCTTTTCATATAAAATTTCATTTCCTTTTGGATTTTTAATGATAGTTACCTTTTATTAGATTCTGGTGCGCAAAGTTGTCTGTACTGTTTTTCTTTTTGTTTACTCACTTAGCTAACAAGCATGAGTTTTGTGTTTTGTATGTAATGCTTTTTGTAAAAACATTTCTGTGTCTGGCTATTCCTCTGTTGTGTGTTTCTGTTTTCTTTTCTGGCAACAATATGCTTGTTGTCTACATAGGGAGGTGTAAGTTGGGATCCTTACAATTCATTTTAAAGGCTATCCATATTTGGAGCACTGTTATATGGAGCAAATTCTTTCTGGATCTTAATAACAGTTATACAGGTGCAGGGATGGGGCACACCCTACATTTATGATTGCATTGTGTATGTTGATTTGATTCTTTCTTCATCTTCAGTCTCTCTGGCTGTCGTTTGAAATTTTGCATTATAGAATTAATCGGATGAGACCGAGTCTTGATATTGAAAATATTTATGGATAATTGGCCATTATTACCTCGGTATCTTATAAGAATTGGGTGCTTCATATATAACATCTATAAAAATCTGTGGCTTGTAGCTATTGCCCCATGTAAGTTAAATGGGGAACCAAGATTCATGTAATTCAAATGGCTATTTGGCTGTGGATCTTCTGTTATGAACAGTTTTTCTGTTTGCTTCTGCTTATGGAGGTCGTTTGCTGGCTGTTTTGGAGGAAAAATGAAGGAGTTTAACAGTTGTCTTCTTTTCCTTATCATAATGTGGTAATAGACTACTAGTTGCATTATAAGAACACGTTTCTTATCTTTTTGATGTTAACACATTAGAATTGCCAAGAAGGTGTTTATTTCTTCACCACAAAAATGGTGCATTAGTTATGATTTTGACATGTGGCATTTAGTTCTGCTCACTTGGCTAAAGGAAATTCCAAACACTATTTTAGTTTATTTTTTCATTCTCCAGATTGTTTTTTCCTCCAATTCCAAAGACCCCGCATGGCTAAGTTTCACAGATTTGCTGCACTACTTGAGGTTTCTCTCAGCCAGCTAGTTATCTTCCATGGTAGATTTATAGTTTTTGTAATGCCTGTTTATTTGGTGGTTCTTTCATAGGACTGCCATAATTTATTATATTTTGTTTGATTTTTCTATGCCTCTTTTATGTCACACAAGATTGTAAAAGCTAAAGGTTTCTTGTGTGCTTAGCTGAATTAGGTGTGCATTATCTCTCAGACATGTCAGTGGTCAAAATATCTCATTACGTACTACACTGGTAAACTCTATTCTTCAATGCTTGCATTCAATTTTAGGATTCAGTTGTTAATTTTCCATACTGTTTCGCTGTGATAGGGCCATTGTCAGTTGCAGTTTTAAGATCTAGTTAGTAGCTTTGGATTGGAACATTTTCTATTTACCACACAGTTAATTTACTTTTGACACATCAGAGGTTCCATGAAGAATTGTGCGCCCGCGTGCATGCTAGTGTTGTGTTTCTAGAAAATTTTATGCAACTCTCATTAAATTTTATGTATAGACGATGGATCATTTATTTTAAAGAAGAGACTAAATATTAGCGAAAATAGTCTCAATTGGATGTCTGATCCTTCCGAAGAGAGGGAATTTCATTTATGCCAAATCCTTGATTTTGATCAGTCAATTAATCAATGCCTTGCCACATTTGTTTTGTCATTTTTTCATGGTTTTTGCTTGTTTATCTGGCTTTGGAGATGCAAAGGACAATAGCAAATTAAACTGATCAGATGCAGAAGTATAGAGATGACAAGATCAAAGATAGAAAGACGACTCCTGGTGAAGAATAACAAAGAAGTCCAGAGTTTTTGGAGAGATTTGCTAAGTAGGTTTGTATGTTAGTTTTTTGCATGCAGGCCAGGATCCAAGCTTCTCTCCTTGAGTGGGTTTATGTGTTTGATCTACGTGCAGAGGCCAATCTTGCCAACTTTCTAGTTTGGCAATTGTTTTAAGCGGTGGCTGTAGATTTCGAGCCATGAACACGTTTCTTTTTCCGGGTGGTGTTGATGGCGGGGCACCCCACTGGCCAATCATTTTCAGAATGAAACACTGTTATGTGAATGGAATTGCCAATCATTTTCAGAGAATGAAACACTGTTAGGTTTGCTTGCTGTTTTGCCACAATCCTCATTCAAACTCGCACATTGGATTGAATTCATGTCTTGTCAACCCTTTTTGAGTAGGCTTTGATCATAGCCAGCGAAAACTGTGATTCACTATGTAAATCTACTGCTTTCTTTATTTTCAATAATTTGACGTTCGCTGATTTTGAATGCTTCATATCTTATTTTTGTTAGCCCCCACCCCTCCCCGAAAAAAATAATAAAAAAAGCATTTTCGAATTTGTAAACTGTAATGATAACACAAGCCGAAAAATAATACTACTATTGAACACTGAACACGTGTTTTTAAGTTTTTTAAATTTTTTATTGTTATTTTTATTGTTTTGATGTGTTGATATTAAAAATAAAAAATATATATTATTTTGATATATTTTAAAGTGAATAAAATTTTAAAAAATATTTATTACACTCACAACTTATCTCTTGGATAATTAATTAATCTCATGATTTGAGTAATTTAATTTATTTTTTCTAACCAAGATGGTTGGTGTATGATAAATCAAGGTGATTAGTGACTGATACCTATAAAAGGTTTTTTTTTTTTTTTTTTGGTGAATTTAGACTCTTTAATGCTTAAATAATATTTTCTTTAGAGAAAATGCTATAATATTTTAGAGAAATTCTAAAAAATAAATATGCAGTCAATAATAGAGACTAAAAACCCTTTTATTTGAAGGATTCATAGTTTTTTTTGTAGCCTATAAATCTCGTTATTTTTTTTTTAAGAGGAAGGGTTGTAATATTTTCTTGCTCTAATAGCATTGAAAATGAATAAAATATTCCTTATATATTATTAGTGAAAAATAAATATCTTTTGCATATCATTAATAAAAAATAAATATCAAGTTCTTCTGAAGACTTTTATACATTTAGGGATATAAAAAGATAAGTATTTTTTTTACTTTAATTTTTGATGTTAAAAATCATAATAATAAAAAAAAAGGTTTGTGGTCCAATAAAGAGCCTAAAAAGATCATCAATTTTATATTTATTTGAGCTCAACGAGATGTCAAGCCTAGAGATGATGAGTATGCTAATTTTTCAAATCTATATTTACTTGGGCTTAATGTATAACTTAATCAAATGATTTTAGATCTGATAATTAAATAATATTAGGTCTAATAAATTGTGAGATACATGTAACTGCTAGCCCAAATATATTAATTCTTCACCATGTCTTTCTTTGATTCTTTTTTAAATATGAAATTTAGATAAAAATAACATGCATAGAACAAGATGATCATTTTTCCTAGAAATTCAAAAGAAAACAGCTTCCCTCAAATATGCTGCAGAGTTGATTAAATGCAGCTTTTGATACAGTTGTCTTCCCTATTCCTGCATGCCCACAACATGAACATCATTTGTATCAATTCACAGTGATGTTATCTACATGGTAATCAATAACTCCTAGGTGCTTAGTAACATTTAAGCATTTGGTTTCAATTTATGGAACACATCAACAATTTTTTAGATAAATCTTGATTTATTTTAAATAAATAAAATATAAATATAAATATAAATAATTTAATTCAAACTCATAACTATTTAATTTCAATACCATATAAATTTTTATTATTATTTCAACTCAAAAGTTTAATCTTTAAATCCTAAAATGTTATATAATCCTTTAACGAGGTAAGATTCTGCTTCTGTTATCGAACACTGGAGCATCAATATCATAGAATACAGGAAACACAATATGCCCTTTTGTACTTTTTCAATCCATAATTTTTACTAGTTCATCAAGACACCATGTGGAGGAAGCATGGCTTTCAGAGAAGATCACTATGGAATCCTCGACTCCTGAATTGCCTTAAGGAGTTGTGAAGATATCTTCTCCTTTGGGAAGTTCATTATCGTCCTGAAAGGTATGAATTCCTGCTTGGACAAAGATGATCTGTAAAATTATTGATTATCTTCTCCTCTAAAACTCAAAAGACATCATAAGTATATCGAATTCTAGAGGAGGAAGAAGATGATTTGTATGCGGCCTCGAACAACATGGTTGCTGTGGAAGGCACTATTCAGGAAATGGGGTTCTTTCTCGCAATAAACTAGCAATGCACATGAAGGAATCATCAAGAAAAAAGACATAAATGTTAAGAATGCTTAATAACAACAAAACTGGAATAGCAGAGAGCAGCATTGAAGTGATGAATTACTTTTCCATGAATTAAAAGAACATTGAAATGTTTTGAAGCAATAAAATAAAATTTAATCCACCAACTCTCCTGGCAAGTAAAACACAAATTCAATTCTTGACTCCTCCTTTCTATCAAAACCAATTTCTCAGCATACAAAAAATGTCAGAGTCTGTTTCCAGTTGATCAAGTCTTTAGGGCTTAGCTGATTTCTAGCTTTGAATAATTCCTATTGTTTAGGATTCTGTTATTTTGTTTTGATTTTTTTTTTTCGATTTAGCTTCTGTTTCAATCCCTGTAAAAGGATATACATATGGTCTTTAGATACGTTAATAATACACAACATTCTTCCATTCTCTTATATTATTTCTTAGCAAAACACCAAAACATTCTTAATATTTTGGTATTAGAGCTTGGTTATAGCATCAGAGATGTCAACAGAAGGAGGTTTTGTGCAGCTTTCAATTCCGCAATTGGACAGACACTATGATTATTGGTGTATGCTCATGGAGAATTTTGAACAAGGATTCTGCCAAGAGCATTTGGGATACCTTGAAAACGAAGTATCAAGGCACAACACGAGTGCAATGACACGATTAAAAGATTAATATCTTATCCCAAGTGCAGGAGTGTCAAAGTAATAAATAACTTGGCAAGACCAAGGTTGAACCATAGGGAGGTGAACTATATAAATTAAAAATAATATATATATATATATATATATATATATATAATTAAATAAAGAGTTTATGAGAATTTTATGGGATATTACTATAAGGATTAAATAATGATAAAACAATTGTCAAGGTTAAATGATCCATTAATGGTATTAGAAATAAGTATAGAATAAACTCTTTTTATTAATCAACTAGAAACCACACACAAAAAAGGTTCTAATCGGATGATTTATCCTTAATAGTTCATTATAAATTGTTAACATGATCATATTAATTATCTTATTTAAGTAACACCAAACTTTTAAATATTGTTAGGAATTCATGATGCTAACTTATATTAACAACAAATCAAGTTCCTTTCATAGCACAAGTGTAGGTTATACCATGGCTATGAAAGTACCAATCATTTACTGTATTAAGTATTATACAACACAAATCTAGATTAACCATTTAATAAGCAATGTATTAAGAATTAGTAAGATAAAAAGATAAGACATGTTAATACTAAACTTTATTGGATATAAACATTGAAGTCCATGTTGAGTTTATATTATACCTATTCTAACACCATTAGTGAAACATTTTCACATTGACATAATAAAATTAGCTAAACATAATGAATAAGATAAACATAAATAAACAACATAAGAACATAAGTATAGTAAAGAAAATGAAAAGCATAAACAAAAGATTAGGAAAAATATAACATGAAATAAAACTTAAACATTACAAAAATATAAAGAAAGAAATAAAGAGCATAATCTTGATCTGAACATCAAGATGATTAAATGCATGGCGAATGCCTCCTTTTATAGGCTAAAATTTGAAACTATTGATTTGATGACTAATTATTGAGTGGGTGGCCACATCTTGACTTGGTGACAATACTTATCTTCTTGTCTGAACAAAATATCATTCTAACGTCAGAATTTGAACAGATTTATGTTATGAAAACTCTAGGAAATTGTCTCAGCTTTCCAATAAAAAAAGAATTGGTGTATTTGAACTTCTAGAACTCGAGATATAGGTTAAACACTGAACAATGTCTAGGCTGTATGACAGATTCAGACTTCTCCGTTGTTGCTACAATTTGAACTTGAAAACAGCCCTTTTGAATCTTGTACTCCGCATGAAAGTTTTAGGTCTATGTCTTAGATTTCCATTCATATAGAACATGCCTAAATCCAAGTTCTACAGCTTTATTTATGATCCAAGCACCGAATGGTGTTCCAGTTTGGATTGAACCAGCATCTCTTTTCTAAGCTTAGCCATCTCTTTGTCTTCTCAGTTTCAGTAGTTAAACTCATCAATCAATCCCTTGATTTATGTGATAGGCCTGCATTTAAGATGAATAGTTATCATAAATTAAAGGTATCTTATATTATTAGATATGTTATTATAAAACATTCTCTAGCTAATGAGTTATTGATACTTCAAGTGAGAAATGATGATATAAAACCTTGATCAAAATGCACTTTTGAAAATACTAATCATGCAACGTGCACAACGACAAGCTCTTCAAAAAGAGTTCGAGATGCTAAACATGAAGGCAGGTGGTCTGTAACTACGTATTTTGCTCGTATTATGATTGTTATGAATAAGATGAGGTCAAATGGTGCGAAGAATTTGACTGATTTAACAATCATTGAAAAAAAATCTTACAATCCATGACTTCCAAATTTGATTACATAGTCTATTCTATTGAAGAATCAAAAGATCTTGATGTAATTTCCATAGATGAATTGCAAAGTAGTTTGGTGGTTCATGAACAACGTATGAATGCTTATATCATAAAGGAGCATGCATTAAAGGTAACAACAAAAGAATCATCAGGTTAGTAAGGAGGTGGTCAGGGTATTCGAGGATCAAGTAGAGGCAGAGGTAGAGGCAAAGACAGAGGAAGAGGCAGAGGAGGTGGAAGACGTTATCTTGACAAATCCACTATTAAGTGTTATCATTGTCATAAACTAGGAAATTTTGCATGAGTGTCCAAAGAAGGAGATTTAAGGGGTGTTAAACTATATAGAAGGAGGAGAAGAAATGTTATTAATGGCATATGTAAATAAGAAGGCAACAAACATGGAGGAGTTATGGTTTCTTGACTGAAGATGCATCAATCACATGAGTCGTAAAGAGTTGTTTTCTGATTTTGATGACATTTTTAAAGAGACAGTAAAGCTGAGAGATAATTTGAAAATGCTTGTTACCAGAAAAGGAAATATTATAATGTTTGTGAATGGTTTTTGTACAAATCATTACAAATGTTTTCTACGTTCTAGGTTTGAAAAACAATTTATTGAGCATGTGGCAACTAGTTGAGAAAGGTCTTGCTATTCTTATTCAACAGGAAACATGCAAGATATATCATTCTGAAAGAGATTTGATTATGGAGATTATCATGTCTTCAAATAGAATGTTCAAATTGTTTGCTTAGGTTCAGTTCAAGGAGTACAACGAGTATGTATGTTTTAATTCACAATCCAAGGAGTCCAGCGAGCAGATGCAGTTTAAGGAGTCTAACGAGCATGTATGTTTTAAATCTTCATCAGAAGAAAATGCTATGCTTTGGCATAACAAATATGGACATCTTAGTTTTACAGGATTGAATCTTCTTCAACAAAAATAGATGGTGACTGGACTGCCAAATCTAAATGTATCAACAAAGGTGTGCGGAGATTGTTTGATTGGAAAATAATAGAGAAATTCTTTTCACAAAGAATCTACATGGAGAGCTACTCAAGTTCAACTCATATATGTTGACATTTATGGTCCCATTACTCCTATTTCAAATAGCAATAAGAGATATATAATCATATTTATTGATGATTATAGTTGTAAAGTTTGGGACTATTTTCTTGTTGCAAAATTTGAAGCCTTTACTGCTTTCAAACTCTTTAAGAATCATGTTGAAAATGAGACTGCTTTATGTATTCACAGTCTTCGTACTGATCATGGAGGTGAATTAATCTCACAAGATTTTGCAGATTTTTGCATCAAGCATGGCATACGTTGTCAACTTACAACTGTTTAATCTCTTTAGCAAAACGGAGTGTTAGAAACAAAAAATCAAACCATCATGAACATGGTTCGAAGTATGTTGTAAGCAAAGAAGATATCAAAGAGATTTTGGCTAGAAGCTGTAAATTGGATTGTTCATGTTTTGAACAGAAGTCCAACATTTGCAGTTAAAAACAAGACTCTAGAAGAAGCTTAGAGTGGCATCAAACCGTCAGTTCATCATTTTAGATTTTTTTAGTTGCATAGCACATGCTCATGTCCTTGACTGCAAGAGAAACAAGTTGGATGATAAAAGTGTAAAATGTGTACTAATTGGCATCAGTAAAGAATCAAAGGTATATCGCCTATATGACCCCATCTCATATAAAATTATAGTGAGCAGAGATGTGGTATTTGACAAAAACAATAGTTGGGATTGGAGTGAGAGTCTAGAAACAGCTGATACTATTGCTTTAGAATGGGGAAATAAAGATAAAGATGAAGAACATTTTACAGCTGACAACAGAGTAGACGGTGGAAATAGTGATCAACATGTTGATCATTTTACAACTTTTTTCTACAGGGCAGACGGTGGAAACAATGATCAACACAGGGTAGACAGTGGAAATAGTGATCAACATGCTAATCTAGAAGTAAGGTTTGATCAACATGTTGATCCAGAAGTGAGCACCATTGAAAGCCACCATAACAATTCTTCAAATACACGTAGCAGTACAATTTCTGTAAGTCTAACAGTCCAAGCAAGCAGTAATGAAAATACACGTAGTAGACTCAAAAGGGAGCGTAGAAAGACCTTTGTGGATGAGGGACTATGTCAGTGGGGAAAAATTATCTGAGGAGGATTCTTATATAGTTATGTTTGTTGCTGCCACTGATCTTATGTTTTTTTATGAAGCTGTGAAAGATGTAAAGTGGAGAATGGCCATGGATGTAGAAATAGATGCAATTGAATGAAATGACACTTGGGAGTTAACATATTTGCCTACTGGTGCCAAAAAGGTTGGGGTAAAATGGGTGTATAAGACTTTAACGAGAATGGTGAGATAGATAAATATAAAGCCCGGTTAGTTGCAAAAGGCTACACCTTAAAGCATGGAATTGATTATACTGAAGTGGTTGCACCGATAGCACGTATGGATACAATTTGTTTAGTAATCTCTCTAGCAGCTCAAAAGCAGTGGACAATTTTTCAACTTGATGTTAAGGCAATATTTTTGCATGCAGATCTTTCTGAAGATGTTTTTATTGAGCAACCTCCAGGCTATATAAGAAAGGTAATGACCATAAAGTATACACATTAAAAAAGGCATTGTAGGGTTTGAAACAAGCTCCCCAAGCATGGTATAGTCGCATCGAGTCTTATTTTACGAAGGAAGGTTTTGAGAAGTGTCCATATGAGCATAGCTTCTTCATCAAAGCACATAAAGGAGCTAAAATTTTGCCTCTACGTAGATGATTTAATCTTTACAGGCAATGATGAACACATGTTTACTGATTTTAAGAAATCCATGATGCATGAGTTTGATATGACTGATCTAGGAAGAATGAGGTATTTTTTTTGGTATAGAAGTTTTGCAAGAACATAAGGGTATATTCATTCATTAAAGAAAATATGCGGATAAGGTGTTACAGAGATTTAGTATGGATAAATGCAATCATGTGCTTAATCCAATTGTACCCGGATTTAAACTTATGTAAGATATAACTGGAGTAAAATTATATAGCAGCCACTACAAGCAAATTATGGGTAGTTTAATGTATTTGAATACCACTCGACCTGATATTATGTTTGTAGTAAGTCTATTGAGTAGATATATAGATCACCCTACAAAAATTCATTTTGAGGTAGCCAAGAAAGTGTTGAGATATTTGAAGGGAGCTTGTGATTTTGGAATACTTTATAGCAAGAAAGGAGAAGACAAATTAATTGCTTACATTGATAGTGATTATACCAGGGATTTGAATGACAGAAAAAGTACTTCAAGCTATGTATTTATGCTTAATTCAAGGGCAATGTCTTGGTCATCCAAGAATCAACTAATAGATTACTTACATTGTCCACCACCGAAGCTGAATTTGTAGATGCTGCTGCATGTGCTTGTCAAGTGGTTTGGATGAGAAGAATTATGGCAAGTTTCAATCTACTTCAAAGTGATAGCACATCTGTTTACTGTGACAATAGTTCAACTATTGAGTTGTCAAAGAATCCTATTCTACATGGCCGAAGCAAACATATAGACATCAGGTTCCATTTTCTCCATGAGCTCATTAAAGATGGTATTGTTAAGATGGTTCACTGTAATACACAATAGCAAATAGCAGATATAATGACCAAGCCTTTGAAACTAGATGTGTTCATAAAATTAAGAAGTCTGATAGGAGTCTGCACATATCCAAGCATAAACTAAGGCGTAAACTAAATGCTTTTATTAGCACATAGTTTAAGAGAGGATGCTATAGTCTATTTCCTGTTGATCAAGTCTTTAGGACTTAGCTGATTTCTTGCTTTGAATAATTCCTATTGTTTAAGATTCTGTTATTCTGTTTTGATTTTTGTTTTGATTTGGCTTCTATTTCAATCCCTGCAAAAGGCTATATATATGGTTTTCAGATACGTTAATAATACACAAAACATTCTTCCATTCTCTTATATTATTTCTCATCAAAACACCAAAACATTCTTTAACAGAACAAAATTATGCCAAGATCCAATATTTACCAGTCAAATTAGCAAAACATCAAATAAATCAAGATGGGAATATCTTGCCTGAGTTGAATTTTTTTATCAGAAACATTATCTAAGAGCATTAACAAAGAATCAACCACCTTTATTAACATCTCTCATTTATTTATGAAGTTACAGTAAATCATTAATCTTTAGCCAAAAGCTAAAACATTGAAAGAAAGATTAATGAACTTCTAAAGGATAAATGTGATGGGAAAAAATCCACAATAATCCTTGTTCTAAAAGACATAAAAGGAATTAACTAAATGATCTGAGCATTCAGCTTTCAAATCAAGTCGTTAGTCAAGAAATGAAAGCTAAACATGAAAGAAGCAAAGCAGAGTTAACTTTGGTCCTTGCTTTTGTTATTAACTTTATTCAAGACTCTGTTACTAAATAAAAAAAAATCCTTATATTTATAGTTTATATACAGAACAATCATTCATGTATTTAACTTTTGAATCACTCCACTACTAATCTTGAATGGATAACATTGGGGGGCTTTTGGCCATTGTGTTTTATTATACACAAACACAATCAAATCTAAGTAAACTCGACTTGACTTGACAAATAATAGGAGACCTGACCTGGGTTTAGGTTTAAAAAAAATTAAGTGGAAGTTGACATGATTAAAACCTTACTTGACTTAAAAAATAAAATTTTCAAAACCATGTTGTTTTTTATTGACACAGGTCAACCTATTCAACCCATGACCCAAGTTATCCCATTAACCAATGACCCATACCCTGAATTAATATGATTTTAATAACTTTGAGTCTAACACTACAAATATAAAATGTCTTTTTAGAATCACAAAATAGCTTCCATAATTGAAAGAAAATCCCTCTTAAGCGAACCATACATCAAATTAGGGGTTTCAACAATCTAATTTGTTGGATAAGTTGTCTTAAACCTCATTTGACAATGCAATTTAATCATGTTTTTAAAAATTCTTGAATTTTTTAGTTTCAAATTGATTGTTTTTGGATTGTTTTGATATGCCAATATCGGAATCTAATTTAAAACAAAAATTATTATTTTGATACATTTTCAAGCAAAAATACTTCGTAAAGCAACCTCTACTACACTTTCAAACAAGCTATTAGAGTGTGTTCAGTATTGTAGTAGCTTTGAAGTTTCAACTTTAGAAGATAAGTTTTTTAAAAAGCTATAAATGGTAGCTTTTTCATAACCAAAATTTCAAGAGATACTTTTGAGTCTACTACATTTTCAAACAGACTATTAAAGTGTGTTCAATATTATAATAGTTTTTAAAGTTCCAACCATAGAAGATAAGTTTTTAAAAAAGCTATAAATTATAGCTTTTTCATATCTAGAGTTTCAAGAGATACTCTTTTGAGTGGAACTTATGCAAAATAATAGCATGTATTAACTAATCAAACATTTTCAAAACTATAATTAATGTAATATACAGCTTCAACCATATTTCACTATATTACCAAATGAACCTAAGCCTTGGCTATTTGACAAGCTTCAACCATATTTCAAACATTAGCAAACCTAAGAAGATGATATAAAATTTTTAAAAGTATATTTTGCTTAAAAATATATCAAAATATTTTTTTATTTTTAACATTGACACATTAAAATCATTAAAAACACTCAATTTTTTTTAATTAACTTTTCAAGACAAATATATTTTTATAAAACACTCTAATGCTAAAGCTACAGGAATCCCAAACAGTTTATTTAATTAACAGAGTTGTAATGTCATCTATGATTGGATGGTATTCATCACTGGAGATGAGACTGCATTGGCTACCACATATGATTCTTAAAAAGGCTAATTTTCAATGGATTTCCATTGCAAAATGAGGGAATCAAAGTTTCAAGAATTTCGATGTCTAATGAATAATTACTTTATCGAGGCAATCATATGCAGCTAGGTCTATATATGACTTTATGGTATAAAAATAAACCCGTAAAAACAATCCAAAATTAACTTTAAAAATAAATTTCAGATATCAAACTGAAAAATGCCAGTTAATTTTTTTTTAATGAAATATGGAAATTAAAAAAATCAGAGAAATTAAAAAAAAATACCATGGCTATATATATATATAATCAAATTGAATCAAACCACAAATTTTTATCTAAAAAAATTGAAAACCTAATTTTATGGAAATAATTCAACATTTTTTTTTTCCATATGAACTTCTAGTTTTCTTTCGAAGAACAATTCTTTCATCTCTCTCTCTTTTTTTTTTTGTCTTTTCTTTTTTTTTAATGATCATGAAGATCAAATAATATTATTACCACGTTCGAAGACAAAATCAAACTGCAGTATAGATAACAACACAATATTATTGTTATTAATGGTTTCAAGTGCAAAATATGCATTTTAGATTACACATATGTTGTCGTAATTTTATATACATCTTGGTGGATTCCGAGCAGAGATCAATACATGTTAGGCATTTAATGAAACCCTAGCACTAGACATCACATGGTACATAATATTGCAAGGACATCAATTGATGAAAAATCGAGCCATTGATCAGTGAGTTTTCAAGTGAGATGGTTGTTGAATTTACAGAATCAACAAGTCCAGGCAGCCAAATAGCATCTCTCACTTGCTTCAATGTCTGTGCATGCATCAGTTTCTGCCCCATGCATGATATTTCAATCTGCGTTGTACATAATTGCATGGTAAAAGAACTAATGTAGGCATATTCTGCTCACACAAAATGTATTTCATGTAACATGTAGATTAACAAGCATGAATTCTCATGGAAACGAGAGAAAAATTCTTGTGCAGGAAAATAATGTTCGAAATGAGAAGGCTGTAGTAATCAGCCATTAATGACTTCTGCTAATTGTCTATAACTAGCCACTAACTGATCATCTCCTCTTATAAAACATGCATGGAGACCCTTGATTATCGTAGCTAAGAAATCATTTGCAACACTTAAAAGGTTTGACTGCTGAATGACGCTTGCTTGACTTCTAGATGCATTATGCTCTTACCAGCTCATTATCCTACTAGTTCAACTGAATTTTACAACAATATGAAGTGCTGATATCTTGAGGTTGACTAACCTACAGGCTGGTTAACTTTTCAAAAGGGCCTTTAGCCCTTTATAAGGAGAGATTTGAATCTACAACAAGCATTATCTACACAAGAGATTTGGTCTGCGGATTTTTCTGTGACCAAGTACTGATCTTTGATGTTACATAGACTTCCCTATATCGTTGCTATCTAGGATCATTTTTATAGCTTCATCAGTTTCTCAACCAATGATTTCATACAGCCCTCCACAGAACAATCAAATTCATCTTCGTAATTCAAAACAATTTTAAACATCCTTAAATAACATCAATATCACATTGATAATGTTACAGAAGAAAGAAACTGATAGCAACATGTGCAGCAATACTGAATGATTCTTAAATTATGAAACGAAATGGAAACCGTGGATTAGCAAGAAAAATAGAACTCGAATGACAACTGTTTTTAATTTCTAAGATAACCATAACTATGGCAAATGTCTATTTCCTGTACAACAGTAATCTATAGACTAAGTATCCTAGCCTCAGTTGTGGTCGGGGCGAGGGATGACGAGAAAGACTTATAAGAGGGTTTCAAGAGACTGTAAGGCAATACTGGAGAGAATGAAAGCTCAAAATACGTTGACAATGCCATCTTATCTCACTATTACATTACAATGAGAATTAAATCTTTTATATCTATTAGAATTTTCATATTTTGTAGTGCAATTAAGCGTGTCAGAATTTCTGATTCAAAAATACTGTCATAAAAAATTTCATAAATATTTCTTACGTAATCACCATAAGACTCACTACAGTTTTGAGATCACGGGGGGTTTAATTTGGATCAGCTGTTAATTACAAATAAATCAATTTAATAGACAAATTTACCTCGAGTCCAAGTATAGTCTCAGTGAATTTGACAAGGACATGTCTACCATCACACATAACAAATTTTAACAGTATAGTGTCGATAATCACATCCATTGTTTTGATAATCTCTGATAGTGGCAGTTCAGTGAAGATTGAAGAACATGCCAAGGAATGAAAAGATGCAAGGGTTTGTCTCTTTCCAAAGAAGGTATATGTGAAGAAAAATCAAGCACAAAAGAATTTACATTCTAAAGATTCATCGAAAACTCGATATCCTCGGGATGACACTTTCTTCCTTGTAGAGACACGACACCAAAATTTAGTGTTACAGAAAAGAAATTAATGTTGGATTACATATACCCTTTGTGCACTTCTGCTTTTCAATAAAGTTATTTATCTGCATAATGTTGTTTTTGACTCGAGCAAAAGGCTTTAGGATAAAGATTGAACACAGTGAAAAAGATGTGTACAGGGCTTGAAAGCTAGCCCTCTACATTTATCTGATCTTACTCAGATGATTTATCTACTTCCACACCTTATTAATTATCGCGTCCAATTAACTTTTCTGAAGTTCACTTCTCAAATTATGTAAAAGATCTTGCAGTCAATTATAGAGGTGCTTCTTTATCTCATAGGTGAACCAAAGGAACATGGTTTAGGGTTTTTCCATGTAAGTGGAATAGGATAGATAATGGTCTAGAGGCAATTCATCATCATGTACTGATCCTGCTCATGGCTTTCAATCTCTCTCCCTCTTTCTATACCATGCAAATGAACCAAGAGACGAAGCCTTGACAGAATCCATGCACCATCAAGAGGTCTATAACTAAAACCCATCAAAACCCTAAAACTTTCAAATCAAAAGGCTAGCTAAACCTACCAGGTGCATGCGAATAAGCATAGGCAATACAGACAGGCATCATGTAGTGTTGGCTTTTCTACATCATGACCCACATAATAAGAGCTTCTCATCTCACTAAAAGAATGATTAAAGTGAGAAAGAGAAATAAATTACCTCATCTTCGTTAGAGAGACCAAGCTTTCTAACCAGGTACTTCTTAACCATGAAGACAGTCACGTTCTCGTCTCTTTATTTTATTACAAGATGACCCCATTAGAAAAAAGCGGTGAAAGAGAGCACCAAAACCCAAAAACAAAAGCAACTTTGTCAGCTTTTCACTTATTTTCTCCAAGCATCATCATTAGATAGAAGAAAGAATAAGCATGAATGACACTTCTGATGAACTGATATATTATGCATGATACGATCATGTGTGTAAATACTGGAACGTGCACTACTTTCTATGACTACTTACTTCACTCTTATGTACGCTTTTGGTATTTGAGGCAGTGCTTCTCCTTCCCTGCCAATCCATAAACACAACCCAATTAACCCTAGATTTTATACACAATGAGGATTAAAAGATGTAGTAAGCTGGATGAATTCTTAGTGGATGGGGTTTTAAAATAGATAAATCTGGCAGATGAAGAAGAAGATTTACTTGATTAATCAGCTAATGAACTTAAAGACAAATGCGCGCAACACTACTGTTCAAGTCATGAACCAGGTACACAAAATAAAATATATGCAGGAGAGATACATCTCATAGAATGAGAGGGTGAGGTGAAAATACCTACGAAAGCCATGAAAAAAAGTGTGTAAAGAGGCAACTAGAGAGCAGAATATTTGGAGAAAGGGAGTACACATCTTAGCTAGTGAGCATTGTTGGACTCGTAAGCAATGATTAACAACAGAAAGGGATGATCGAAGGAGAAAGTGGAAAGAGAACCAGCCACTACTTTTAATGATTGCAAATTGAGAAAAGGGCGCTGATCTAAGTACTCAAAATTTCAAGGTGTAAAATTGAAATAGAACCACTAGAGGAAGAGAGGCAGCTAATGATTTTGTTTTTGAAAACACTCACCGGTTGATAGAGGAGCTGAGGGTAAACCACGAACCAGCAAAGTGCGGTCTTGTAGTTATGGTTGTTGTGGGAGAAAAAAGAGGCGGTGGTGGTGGTAGCAATGAAGAGCAATTATGGGAAACATTGGAAACCGGCATTTTCCAGCCAAGGAAGCCAGTACTACTACTTGATATCATGTGCAATGGCCATGATGGTGATGATAACCTTGCTGTTAAATCAAGATTATAATCATGATCTTCTTGACCTTGGTTGTCTTGGCACAGGTTGCTTTTGTGACAGTAATTACTAAGCGGCGCCACATCTTTGTCCCTCCTGACACCACCACTACCACCATTGAGCCCTACAATTCCTAACCCTAACTCTAATCCTAAGGAGTGGCCTAGTTGCTGGTGAGCTTGGAAATGTACTGAAGAAGAAGAAACTGCAGATCCTGGAACAGTGTATTTTGATTTTTCAATAATATTGTTCTCTTGCTTCCTGCATGTTGTTGGTGGTGTTGTGATTCTACTAATCCCTAACCCTAACCCTAGCTGAAGCCACTCTCTGTCTTCCTCACCTCCTTCTAAATGGCATGAATGGTCATAACCATTGTGGATTTTGCGAGAAGAAGAGGCCATGTGTGCATGCTAGCTAGAAAAGAAGGGTTGGCATGGTCTTTTATGGGATATTTGGCAACTTCTCTCCTATTCATGTAACCCAAAACAGTATTCAAACACACGCACACCACCCATGTAGTCCTTTTTGTGCACAATAATTTATCTTTTCCTTTTGGTTTTCTTGGGATTAAAACTAGAAATACACAGAATTATAGAGGAATTGGAGCTGAGTGTTGTGCTCTTTTCCGAGGCAAAAACTGGTCTTTTCTGCTCTCTCCTTTGTTTCCTGTTTGTCTTTGCATCTATGAGCTGTTCAAAAACTAGAATTTTTTCTTTTCTCTTTGAAGCACGTACGCATAATGAGAGAGAGGGAGAAGGAGAGCAGGTAATGATTTGTGGCATCTGTTTACTTTTGTACTGATCTAGCTCTGTATGGATTAATTTAAATAAATAAATAAAAACACTGCTACCACTCCTAATCTACTACTAGCTAGCTAGTTTCCATTTAGCTTCGTTTGCTATTTTTGGTTTGAACAGTGTTTTATCCCAATTACATGTACAGATCAATCCTTTCTGCTTTACCTTCATGAATTATAAATTTGCATGGATATAATTCTTACAGATTTTCTCATGACTTGATTAACAAATTCTATAAACTATATATTTTTTAATTTATTGGAAGATTTACCCTTTTTGTCCTATAATTTAATCAAAATTAAAAATATTTTTTTTTTTTTAAAACACAATCACATAACCTACCAAGTTACCCCACAGACACTTGAGGGCTACACTTGAGGGCTTGACTACCAGCAACCCACGGGGGTTGCACTTGAGAGCTTAGCTGCTGTGGTAAACTGCAAGTTCAATTCTTGCGAACGTCCCGGGTTCGAACCTCAAAGAGTACCCCTGTCACCCCGTGGTGTCTTACCTGTTCACTAGGCTTGCAGGATGTTCAGTGGGTCCGGGAATTAGTTGTGGTGCGCGCAAGCTGGCCCGGACACCCCGGTTATAAAAAAAAAAAAAAAAAAGTTACCCCACAGACACTCTGGGTTGCTGTCTAGAGCAGTAGAGAGGAAGAAAATAGAGAGAGCTAAGAAGGTTTGGAGAGGAATGAGACAATTTGCTTAGGTGAGCAAAGCAAAAGCAACCTGTCATTCGCATGGGGAGAGGAAGTCCCTTCCCGTGCACAGAAGTTCAGCATTAGTCAATTCAAGCAGCAGTATAATGACAGAAGTAATGAAGCAAATAATGCAGTCATGTTGGTGCAGAGGGTGTTCCGCAAAACTGCTATTCAACTGCTAATTTACTCTCTTTTTTTTCAACTTTAAATTATTTTTTAAACTTATAAATTCTACCCTATTTTTATTTGATCTGTTAAAAATAAATTTTTAAAAATAAAAAAAATAAAATTAATGGACTGCCTTTTTCCCCTTGAGAATAGAAAAACTAGCAAAGTTAATTATTATAAAGAATAAAGAAATTTTAAAAAAGATAGTTTCAATTGTTCCAGTTTTCTTCTTCCCTTGAGAAATTATATATATAGAAAACGATCACTAAGCTTTATTTCTTTTTATCTCATGCTATCGAGCATGTTTTTAAATTTTATAATTTATTTTAATTCACATATTATAGAGTATTACCAACATTATATTAAAGGTTAATATTATAAGATAGAATTTTAGATTATAATTTAAAAAAATCAAAACAAAAAGAACTAAATTTAATATCAAGAAAACATAGGGGGTATGAAAATCTTCATTTTGATCTATGAAATTTTATTTTAAAAAATATAATCCTTATTCTTATATTCTTAGACTTATTTTTTATATATATTTTAATTCTTGTTTGTTGAGATATGGTATAAAATATAGTAAAAAAAAAAAAGAGAAATAAAATGTTCAACTTACAATAAAAAAATAGATTACGGTGCCAATGAATTTATATTAGAAAGGAAAGTTCAAAAGGTGATTTTTTCCCCTTGAACATGTTGAAAAAGTAGATTGTTGCCCAAAAAGTTTTTTTTTTTTTTTTTTTTCTGATTAGATTTTGGATTTTTAAAGTAATAAAGGGTATTTTTAAGGTTAAAACATTAGTTAGTTGAGGCTCTTAAGATACTTTAAAGGTTGTTTTAGGTGAGAATAAATTGAAAATTAAGTTTTTAAGGTCCTAAAATTCGGATCTCAGCTACTAAAATTTAAACTATAAAATAACATGTCATCTATCAATTGAAAAATGACAAGTATGCAGGCCTAAGGTTTTTCTCTAGAGCCAGGTCTAGGCGGCATTGTCTTTTTGTTAAAATCACTTGGTTTATTTTCTTTTTAAAAAATTGAAATAAAATTATTTTTAAATCAATATATTAAAATAATATTTACCAAATTATCCAATGACATTATTATTAAAAAAAAAATGAGAGCTTTTCATGACAATATTAGCAATTACTTTATCAATCATCATGTATTAACTCAATATGAATTGTTTTTACAAGAAACTTCTAGTTAATATTGAATAAAGATAAAATATTTATTTTTAATTTTATATTATAAATTATTCATATAATATTTTCATTTTTTTTATTCTGCATAAAAATGAATTCATTTTTTTAATTAAATTGATGCAACCATTTTTATTATATTTGAAATTTAACGTGAAATTTCTATTTATTTTTGTGGTGTAGTGTATAGTTAATGAATACATATTTTAATTTTGTATAATATTTCTATAAATATTTTTTAAAATCTTGATTAAAAAAACTATAATTTATAGGTATCCTTAAAAAGCTATAATGGCATAGAATTCTATTTTTTAAAAAAAATAATTGAAAAGAACAAATAGGGAGAATAAAAAGAGAGGGGTGGCAAAGGAGAAGAAGCTAACCTCTTAAAATTGTTGTTCCAGCCCGACATGTATATTGGGCTTACAACGTTGTCGGGTGGTTATAGGGCTAACGTGTTATTTAAAAGAATTTTCACTACTAAAAAATTAATAAATTGTAACAAAAACACTCTCTAAATTTTTTCACTAAGTAATTGCTTATGGAAATTGTGATGAATAATTTTCTTTTTTTTTTTGGATAAAAATATTGACAAATTAAGTTTAGTTCGTATTTATCAACAGAATAGATGACATATTAAAAAATAAAAAAAATATTTTAAAAACATGTTGCCTATTATATCGGTAAATTTACATATTAGGACCCGCCATGACTGAAGCTGGAAGGAGACCAATATCACCAAAATATCCTGATCATTAGAATAAAAAGAGAGGGAAAAAAAAAAACCTTGTGAGTTTCCAAAAATTTAATCTATCACACACGCAAACTAGAATAAGGTTTGTTTTTATATTTTTTTTAAAAAAAATTTAAGTATTTTCAGATTATTTTGATAAGTTAATATTAAAAAAAATTTAAAAAAAATAAAAAAATATATATTATTTTAATATATTTTTAAATAAAAAATATTTTAAAGAATAATTACAATCATATTTTACAGAGTCCCAAGCATGCGCTTCCAAGCCAGGATACATTATGATGCCCTTTTTTTTTCATTTTTTTAGAGTTTATATGAGTGCAAGGCCAAAAGTCCACCTTTTATGCAATAAAAAAAAAAATAAAATTACAACATAAAACGCGTCATGCAAATAAAAGAAAAAAAATATATAATCTAGGTAGGACAGTAGCAATAAATTCCCTCATCCACAACCAAAGATGACAAAGCCAACATTCCTAGGAATCCTTGTTTCCTATTTTAATGACTTACGCATGTTAAACAAAAATAACTAGACAATTATTTTCAGAGAGTGAGGATTAAGAGCGTACCTGGTATTATCGTACATGTCTCTGCAATTGCTTTAATGGGTTGATGTTGGTGGCAGTATCGAACAAAGATGAAACTCGGGGGTGGTCTCGTCGGAGGGTAGATGGTTGCCGGCAATTCAAAACTTGAAACTCTGGGTATTTTTATTTTTTATTTGTAAGATCTATATTTATAATACAAGAGTTTCATAACACATGAAAAACAAAATCTCAAATAAAATAATTATTTTAAAAAAATTTAAATTTGATTAGAATTTAAAATTAAATTTGAAAATGAATAACTTAAATTATCATATCTTTTTTTAAAATAAAGATTAGGAGAGAGGAGGACAAAAACACATTATATTCCTTTTTTTTTTATAAGTTGAAAAATCATTATGATGCGAACTTCGTAATCATGTGGTCACGTAACCGACAATCAAGATTGAGATATGATCCCGAAAAGCTGAAATAGGTCTGATAAAAGTGCGACACAATGAAAACCTATTTCAAGACATCAACACTTAGAATGAGTAGAATGACACCACGAAGCCAGTTAATCTTTCGATAAATCAAATTCAGTTTGTTCAAGAACTGAAGTATGCAAGAATCACTCTCACACGTTAAATTTGAAAAATTTAGAAGTAATAATCATCAAAGTTGCTGAAATTTTGGTTTACATGAGTTTAAATAGTTCTTGAAAAGTTAACCCTAATGGATCTACATTTATGGGGTGGACTGACCCCCAAATAAAACTGACCAACAACCCCAAACTGAAAAGCCCATAACCTGATCCAAAAAAGTCTTGGACCCTAGTTTAAAACAAAGTTTTAATTAAACCCAAACATGAAAAAAATAATAATAAAAATAACTAATCTGTCATTAAATACCACTAGCCCTTCTTTCCTTGTGTAGCTAAGATGAATAAGGAATTCTTATAAGAAAAGAATTCTAAAACATTAATGAATCCTTGCCACACTTGTAGATTATATTGCAACTCATTAAAGATCATTGTGGTACTACGAAATTCCCAAAACCAGCTGTCACATCCTTGTAAGAAAAGAATCCTAATCAAATAGGAAGTTCACAAGTCAAATAGAAGTAAATAACAAAATTTGTACAACCTCTGTTGACCAGTATTGTAGTGCCTTCCCAAACTCCAATTGACCTGAACGTTTAACCCAAGGTAGTAAAACATGTCTGGAGAGTCCATATAAAATATTAGTTCGATCCAACGGTCGGATTGAGAATTATGACTGTTGTTGTAAACTTGGACTATTGTGCTTTTTACGCCAAAATCTGAATTTGACCTTTACTGGGTTGTATCACAGGGCTAAACCGTATCACATTCTCTTGATCAAAATTAGTCCTCAATCATTTAATTCCAAATTTAACCTCCCCTTAAAAATCAAAATAAAAGCAAATGGGGTAAAAATAATTAGGTTATAACAATTGCTCATTATTTACGACGCTTACGATATATAGATTATACAGTAAGCTTATAACAAAAAAAATATATTAAAATTATTATTATTATTATTATTATTATTATTATTATTATTTATTATATTTTTTACCTTGCAAAACTTCAAAACTAGTCGTTTGAGAGGCGACCTTCCTCGAGAAACACTAAAATTTTGAAATTAGCCGTTTGAGATAACCTACTTTGTCAATGAAAAACACAAAGATTTTTAGAAATTATCTAATTATTCCAAGCGATCTGCCCAATATATAAAAAAATCAAATATTTTTTAAAAGTGATCTAATTGTTCCAGGCAACTTACCTATTGGTGTGAGAAACTTGAAGATTTTTCAAAAGTGATCTAATTGTTTCATGTGATCAGCTATTTATGTGAAAAATTCAGAGATTTTTCAAAAGTGACATAATTGTTCTAAGAGACCTGCTCATTTGTGAAATAAATAAAAGTGATTTCAACAATGGTCTTATTTTCTAAGTGACCTATCTATTTGTGAAATATATGAAAGTGATTTCAACATTGGTCTGATTTTTTGGGTGACTTGTTTGTAAAATACATGAAAGTGAATTCAACATTAATCTTATCGTAATGGGTGACCTATCTAATTATGAAGAATACAAAGAATTTTTAGGTTAGTCTAATTTTTATGGGCAACCTGCCCAGGTAAAAAATAAAAAGATTTCTCAAAAGTAAAAAATTGGAGAAGTAAAAATTACAAGCATCTTACCTAGTTTGAAATATAGGTCCTTATTTCTTCTCAATCTCTTTATTGCTTGATTGATAAGATCTATTATTTCTAACCACTTAACTTCTAGCCTACTCATGTTGGCCTATTTAAGTCTATTCCATAATATTTACAATTTTACACAACTCAACCTTTATGGTACCCATCACGATCCATTTACTTGCTGAAAATTTTGTGTCTCGTTGATCATTTTGAGAGGATCATTCATTATTCCCTTGTCTCTCTGCTAACAAAATTCAGTGATACTAGTTATCTTAAAAGGATCAAACTGCTTTTGTAAAAAAAAAATGTCTTCTTGTCCCGTTGTAGGAAGCATTCCTTTTTTTATTTTTACCTTAAAGAGATCAAATCTCCTTCTAAAATACAACATTGGCCCTTTATAATAGCCATTACCCCTAGGCATGTTTTGTTAATGACTCGGACAAATAATAGCTTTGAACAACCTTTTTTCTACTTGGTTTTAGTGAACAAATCTTTAACCATAATGATTTTTGAAATCTTGAACATGTATTTTGAGAACAAAAATTATTCTAATGTGAGTTTAAAAACTTTTTTTTTTTTTTTGTGAAATCAATGACTTAGACAAACAATGGCTTTGAACAACCCTTTTTCTACTTGGTTTTAGTGAACAAATATTTAACCATAATGATTTTTGAAATCTTGAACATCTTGTATTTTGAGAGCAAAAATTATTCTAGTGTGAGTTTAAAACACTTTTTTTTTTGTTGTGAAATCTTGCAACTCTCTAGGATTTATTATATTTTTTTTAGAAGAAGGGATGATTTGTTCTTGTGTCGGCGAGATTGAAATTATTGAAGGTACATGATGAGGTGACCTTCTATTTTTGTGAGTTTCAAAGTAAGAAGCTTATGTAAAAGCTTGAGGTTTTGTTTGAGAAAAATTTACCTCTTTCTTTAGTACTCATTTTATCAATATGAATAATAACGAGTAACTTGCTCGCAATGTCATGACTCCTAACAAAAATTCTTTTGTGTTTTGAGAGCGCCATTTATTGATCCATATTGCTTTCATACTTGATTAGAAAGGACTTTTAAAGGCACGTAATATAGGCCATGACTCATGGCTATGAAATAAAGGGATTTATAAAGCTCATAAAGTGTTTCAAGGTTTTAAAGACTCATGATCATTGTCATTTTCTTGACTTATTGTGTCTTTCAATCTTTTTTCTTTTGCCGCTTTTCTTTGATTTGCCCTTTTTTTTATTGTTTTAGTGGGGCATCCATATTGTTTTACTATCACTTTTGCTTTTGATTTGGGCATGCCCTTTAGCATTTGAGTTTATCAGGCTCTTTTGCCTTTTGGCTTTCTCACAGCTTTTTGATCATTGAAATGTCACTCGCCCTAGTGTAAGTTGCGATCCTAGTCGGGATTTTTCTGAAGAAAAAATATTTAGGCTCAAAGGGGGATTACAAGGAATATATTCATTTTTGACGTGAAAAGGATAACAAAGATGACATTTCTTCATTTCAAGTGCAAGTGGTTAAAACCAATAATGACCTTGTCTAGTGTAATAATTTAAACATTGCAAAGAGATGTATTTAATGATTCCATGATCATTGAATCCACTACATGTAATTATGCGTACAACTAAAACATGGCTTAAGAGACATAATGTGAGGTTGACTCTTTGTTTTATAATTCATATATTCTGGTTTAGAATTTAGTCACCTCAACACGGGAGTTGCTTAACTCATTTGTCATCCTATAAATAAAATGTCAAATGTTATTTTAAACAAATATTGAATTATTTATGAAGTTAAAAGCAAGTTCAGATTTTTGAAATTCTGCCGGGGAAAAGATTTTTGGTAAAATAAATGAGCTGAGTCTATGAGATCATGTAAGGCTATAAATGTGTGTTAGTGGGTATGTTGGTATTGACAAGTATGGAAGATATGCAAAGAGAATTTCTAGGCCAAAACTTCATTTTATTGATTTGATGAAAACTTATACATTTTGGATAATATTTCTTTACATAATCAAAGTTTATAGGCCTAATTAAATCTTCTCAATTCATTCCTAAAAATAATAATACTCCTTTTTATAATGTCCTCTTCATTACATATGGACCTTCATAATTCAGAGCCCATTTACCATGGTCTTTGCTAGGTAGTGGTAGTGTTTTTCTTAACACGAGATCTCCTTCCTTGAACTCCCTTGATCGGATTTTCTTGTCATACACTCTAACCATCCTTCTTTGGTATAATTGATGATGACAAATTGCAACTAATCTCTTCTCACTAATCATGTTTAGTTGCTCATGTCGTATTTTAGTCCATTCAACCCCCTCAAGTTTTGATTTTATAAGGACCCTTGGGGAAAGAATCTCCACTTTTAAAGGCATCACTGCCTCCATCCTATAAACTAGTGAATAAGGTGTAACCTAGTTGATGTCCTTATAGCTACTCGATTTGCATTAAGAGTATAAGGAAGCCATTCATGCCAGTCTTTGTAGGTAATCACTATTTTATGAACAACCTTCTTTATGTTCTTATTAGAAATTTCAACAATGCCATTCATCTTTGGTTTGTAGGGGTGAATTAGAATGTTTGATTTTTCACTTAGCACATAATTATGCAATCATCTTTCCATTAAAGTTCTGGTCATTATTGGCCACTATCTTTTTAGGTAAACCATAACTACAAATTAGGTTTCTCTTAATGAATCGCTTGACTACCTTTTGAGTCACATTAGCATAGGAGCAGGCTTCGACCCATTTTGTGAGGTAATCAATTGCTATAAGGATAAATTGATGTCCGTTGCTAGCTTTTGGATTAATCAACCCAATCATATCTATTCCCCATATAGCAAAGGGCTAGAGTGATATCATGTTGAACAAAGGCGCTGGAGATGCATTGATCTTGTCACTATACACCTGACATTTATAGCATTTTCGGATAAATTATATACATTCTTTCTCCATAATCATCTAAAATTACCCTGCTCTTTTCATTTGCCTAACCATCATATGTCTATTCATATGGGTGGTGTAAATTCCTCCATGTACTTTTTGCAAGGTTTTATTGGCTTTTGACTCATTCAGACATCTTAGTAAAGTTCCATCTAATGACCTTTTATATAAGCACTCTTCGTTTATATAGTACTCTATTGCCATTCTCCTCAAGGTTTTCTTATCAATATTTGATGCTCCTAATGGATATTCTTTATATTAGATGAATCTCTTTATATCCGTATACCAATAGTTGCCATATAATTCCTCTTCTCCTAAACAAAAATAAGTAAGAGAGCTCACAGTTGGGCTATTAAAGTGACAAACATTTGTTGTACCAAGTGTTATACAACACAAATCTAGATTAACCATTTAACAAGCAAGGTATTAGGAATTAATAAGATAAAAATGATAAGACATGTTAATAGCAAGATGTTTAGGATATAAGCATTGAAGTCCATATTGAGTTTATATTATACTTATTCTTACACCATTAGTGTAACCTATTTACCTTGACATAATAAATTTAGCTAAACATAATAAAGAAGAGAAACATAAATAAACAAGATAAGAATATAAATAAGTTACAAGTTAACTAAGTAAAGGAAAGGAAATGAAAAGCATAAACAAGATATTAATGAAAGCAAAACTTAAGCATTTCAAAAATATAAAGAGAGAAATAAAGAGCATGATCTTGATCTGAACAATCAAGATGCCTAAATGCATGGCAAATGCCTTCTTTTATAGGCCAAACTTTAGAGCTATTGATTTGATGATTAATTGTTGAGTGGGTGGTCACATCTTGACTTGGTGACAATCCTTATTGATTAGTACTTAAAAAGTGCATTTTTATCAAGGTTTTATATCATCATTTTGCACCTGAAGTATCAATAACTCCTTAACTAAAGCATGTTTTATAATAACATATCTAATAATATAAGATACCTTTAATTTATGGTAAATGTTCATCTTAAATGCAGGCCTATTACATAAATGAAAGGATTGATTGATGAGTTTAAGTATTGAAATTGAAAGGACAAAGAGAGGGCCAAACTTAGAAAACAGATGTTGGTGCAGTCCAAACTAGAACACTGTTTGGTAATTCAGTCATATCTTGAGTTCTAGATGTCCAAATGATCTTAATTTTTTAGATAGATTCGGTAAGACATAGTCCTACAACTTTTATATACAATCCAAGATTTAAAAAGGTCGTTTTCAAGTCCAAATTATAGCAACAACAGAGAATTCTGAATCTGTCATGCAGTCCAGATATTGTTCAGTGTTTAGCCCATATCTTGAGTTTTAGAAGTCCAAATGACCTCAATTTTTTTTTCCTGGAAAGATAAGACAATTTCCTAGAACTTTCATGCTATAGGTGGTTCCAATTCTGATGTTAGCAATCATGTTTTGTTCAGACAAAAAGATAAGGATTTTCACCAAGTCAAGAGTTGGTCACCTACTCAACAATTAGTCATCAAATTAATAATTCCAAATTTTGGCCTATAAAAGAAGGCATTTGCCATGCATTTAGGCATCTTGGTTATTCAGATCAAAATCATGCTCTTTATTTTTTTTCTTTATATTTTTGTAATGTTTAAGTTTTATTTCATGTTATATTTTTGTTAATGTCTTGTTTATGCTTTTCATTTCTTTTACTATACTTATGCTCTTATGTTGTTTATTTGTGTTTCTCTTCTTCATTATGTTTAGTTATGTTTATTATATCAAGGTGAAAAGGGTTCACTAATGGTGTTAGAATAGGTATAATATAAACTCAACATGGACTTCAATGTTTATATCCAAGAAAGTATGTTATTAACATGTCTTATCTTTTTATCTTACTAATTCTTAATACCTTGCTTGTTAAATGGTTAATCTAGATTTGTGCTGTATAACACTTGGTACAACAAATGCTTGGCACTTTCATAGCCAACTGTATGGTATAACCTACACTTGTGCTATGAAAGGAACTTGATTTGTTGTTAACATAAGTTAGCATCATGAATTCCTGACAATATTTAAAAGTTTGGTGTTTCTTAAATAAGATAATTAATATGATCATGTTAAAAATTTATAATGAACTATTAAGGATAAATCATCCGATTGAAATATCTTTAGTGTGTGATTTCTAGTTGATTAATAAAAAAGAGTTTTATACTATACTTATTTCTAATACTATTAGTGGATCCTCTAACCTTGACATTTGTTTTTTTTTCATTGTTGAATCCTCACATTAATCTTCCATCTCAAATTCCTCTTTAACTTATTATTATTATTATTATTATTATTAATTTATATAGTTAACCTCCTTGTGGTTCGGCTCCGGTCTTGCTGAGTTATTTATTACTTCGACACTCCAGCACTTAGGAGAAGACATCAATCTTTTGGTCATGTCACTTATTTTCTTGGATGAACAAAATGTCATTGATAACGTCCGAATTTGAACCAGCTTTACTCATGAAAGTTCTAGAAAATTGTCTCAGATTTTCAAGAAAAAAAATTAAGGTCATTTGGACTTTTAGAACTCGAGATATGGGCTGAAAACTGAATAGTGTCTGGGCTGCAGGACAGATTCAGACTTCTCCGTTGTTGCTATAATTTGGACTTGAAAATGGTCTTTTTAAATCTTGGACTCCATTTTTAAAGTTTTAGGCCTATGTCTATCGAACAGTGTTCCAGTTTGGACTGAACCAGCATCTCTTTTCTAAGTTTCTCCCTCTCTTTGTCCTTTCAATTTCAATACTTAAACTCATCAATCAATTCTTTCATTTATGTGATAGACTTGCATTTAAGATGAACATTTACCATAAATTAAAGGTATCTTATATTATTAGATATGTTATTATATAAAACATGCTATAGTTAAGAAGTTATTGATACTTCAGGTGCAAAATGATGATATAAAACCTTGATAAAAATGCACTTTTAAATACTAATCAGTCACCCATCACAATAAAACCCCTATTCCCTCTTCCCACTTGGGTGGTCGCCCCTAAAAATAGATCAAATTAAGTGTGTAGGCAAGTTACCCCTGAAAATAGACCAATTTTCTGCAAAAAAAAAAAAAAAGAGAGAAAAAAAAGTGAAGTCCTTAGATGAGTATATCACTTAGCAAGCCAAGAAAACCTTTTGTTTCTTTACAAACTTACTATGCAAAACATTGAGGAGTTTTACTTCATAAGCATTGTAAAGAGGAGGCATCTATTGATACTCATTTTTTGACCCCACGTGCTAGAGATAGTGTATACCTCTTTCAAACAAAGTGCAGGAGTGTAGCTTATGTTTGCTGGAAAATTGACAAAAGCGGAGAAGAAATAAATGTTTTTCGAACTCTGTTTGAGCTATTTTCTACTATTTTTATCCTCCTCATTTGCTACCGAAATCATCAGGTTTTCTAGATTGATTAGGAGTCTTCATAATGCTAAATTCATTCCTTTTTTTTATTTGGTTTTTAAGGTTAGATAAATCCCTCAGAACTTAGGCTCTGATTCTGACTTGGTTTCGTACGATATCTGACCTTCCTAGCTATATTCTGTCACTCATGACAAGTTGAAAAATTGACCTACACCTTTATTGGGTCCTAGGGATCACTGTTCTAATGGCAGACTCTCAGTCAGATTTGGATGCTCGGCGCTGTCAAATCAAGAACCTTTTTGACCAACTAGATTACTAGCAGATTCTGTTCTTTAAAACAATTTTATCTCACTTCGACCCCTTCATCAAAGTTGTATTCCTAGACACGTAGATAAAGTTGGGCTTTTGAATTGCTTGATTTTGATATCAGAAGCTCAAGATATTCCTGTTTGAATATCTAACGTGAAAGTAGAGAATTATGTCGCGAGAAGGATCTTGACCCGAGTTTTGCACTAAAAACTCTATTTTCATCACAAATTTTATTGATTTGTTCTTAGGTCATACTCTCAATCATATCAGGATTCTCGACATTGTCAATTTCTGAATTAAATCAGGAGACTCTTTTTGATCAACCAAATTACTGCCAGATTCTATTCTCTAAAATGATTTTATCTCACTTTGACTCCTTCATCAAAGTTGTAGTCCTGGACTCGTAGTTGAATTTGTGCTTTTGAATCGCTTTATTTTGATATCAAAAGCTTAAAGATATACCCATTTTAATATCTAGTGGAAAGTAGGGATTCCTACCGCGAGAAGGATTTTTTTTGCCCGAGTTTGCAAGGACACAATTGCAAGATGCTTAAAGTTTGAAGACCAATTGCAGGCCAATTTGAAACCTTTTTTTGGACCAAGGACCAAATGGAAAAGGTGCTAAAATAAGGAAGATGATTGAATATAAAAATTAGAAGGAATTTTGCCGAAGGAAGAAATTGAAGAAACCATGTTTTTACTTGCACAATAAGCCTTTTTTTTTTCTTTCCATTTTATCTGCAATTTCCTGTTTGGTTTCCATGTTTCTCTCGCTTGAATGGAGAGCTGCAGACCACATTTTTATTGCCTCATTTCAAAAGGAGCAACTAGCTCTATGGAAGAAAAGAAAGGAGCCGCACTATCCTCTAACTTGGAAAGAAATCACTGCTGATCACAGGATTAGAATCAAATATTCTGGTTTTCTATTTCCGCTCACCCGAGATTACATCCTATAGTTAATGTAATATATCTTTCCTAAATAAGAGTTGTGTTTAGGCTACATAAATCCTTTACTAACCTAACATGAAAGGAGGGACAATAAAAGAAAGAGAAGAAAAACACAAGAGAGGCAGGGAGTAAAAAAAACACAGAAAATAGAAGGAGTTTCTTTCTTGCATTCTTGTGTTACTATGAGGAAAGAGGAGAAAAAGACAGAAAGAGCAGAGAAAATAGAAATGCAAGAGAGGCAAGAAAACCAGAAAAAACAATAGAACATAAAAAAGGAAGAACGTCCAATTCACCAGCACATCACAGCTTCAACGTCTCTGTTTCGTTTGTCATTTACCAGTAACCAAGAAGGTACACGTGAGCTGTTTTCTTTTGGTCTTTGGTTTCATTTTCTACAAACAGGAGCTGCAAGTATAAGCCCCAATCCCTCCTCCATTGTTATTTTTATATTAGGCATTCGGTTGTAAAGCTGTTTTTTTCCCTCTGAAGAATTGGTTTATGTTTAGACAAAGCCAACGCTTGCCCATTATTCTTTCATGATGTTTGAGCTTAGTGGCAATCCATGTAAAATGGGTTGCTTCATGTTTAGGAACGTTTACATTTAGGGACCTTCATTGTGTATGTTCTTTGTGCCGCTGGAGGAGAGATTAGCTGGCCATGGCTTTTACATTTAGAGAGCATGCTTCCAGTTTTTATTTTTTCCTTGCTGATTGCGTAAGATGAGTTGGCTTTGAATTTTTTGTTGCTTTAAGCTTATTATAAATCTTAGAATATGTATGTGACGGTAGGTTAGTTTTTATTTTAACTTTTGTGCTTAATTGTGATGCTTATGTTTCGATAAAAAAAATTCATTTTTTTTTATATATTGCATACGGTTAATACCCTAACATGTTTTGAACGTTCTTTAAAAAAAAAAACTATTGGAAGTTTTGAAAATGTGTTTTTGCATGGATTTCTTAAACACAACAAAAATTATTTTCTTGCATTTCTGGAATTTACAATATGTTTGTAAAACTCCAAAAGGTATTGTCCAATATTTCAAAAAATACGAAAAAATTATTTTGGGGGTAATTCATCTATTATTCACCTTTAATGTTTGGATAAAGAAATCCCAAAGGGATGAATATCCAAAATATTGTTGGGAATAACTTGTTATTATTCACTGTTAATATTTGGATAAAGAAACCCTAAGTGGTAAATATTCAAAATAATTGTCTAAGAATAATAAGTCATCACACATCCTTGAAAGAAGCCTTGATTATAATTGAGGACATTTTAATTTTTTAACTCCAAGGCTTATGAGCCGTGAGAGTATAAAACACTAAGGCAAAAATAGGTTTTTAAAGCATCCTAAATTTCTAAATTTTTGTGAGTCGCAAACTCTTGAAATACTAAGAAAAAAAAAAGAGGCTTTTAAAACACATGAAATCTCCTTGGATTTCTATCTTAATGAATTTAGTTTTAATCAAACCTAGAAAAAACTGATGGGATTAAAAAACACCAACACCATAGCAGTTATAAAACAAACCAAATACCAAGTAGCTTACTTTAGCTAGGGCGTGCTAAGGGTGCTAATACTTCCCTTTACGCAACTAGTCCCTTGCTTTAAAATCTCTGAAAGACCAGTTATGTTTTCTAGTAACCATAATACTAGTTGGCGACTCTTCTATTCACAAAAACAAAAAAAACTCGAAATCAATCGAGAATCATTGCGCTCCGCTACGAGGGTGCGATAACATGTAAATTCTTCTGGTTCTTGTTATGTTCTTGGAAACCCTTTAGGGTCTATCACGGCAGTCTCTAACTCCAACTGCGATCGTTTAGGCAACATAAAGACTCTAGTTGTATCTTCGATGGCAAACCCGGATGCAAACAACCAGGATGAAGCTAAAAAGTTTCCAATTGCAGGTTTGGTTCTATTGCCTTCATTTGGGATCCTTTTGATTATCGTTATTGCTTTAGGATTCATTTATTGGAAAAGGAATAGACTATCTGGAACTGCTAGCCATGGTGATTCTTCTTTGTCCGACCTTGAGATAATTTCTATCCCTGGTTTGCCAGTGAGGTTTAACTATGAAGACCTTGTGGCTGCAACAGAAAATTTTAGCGCTCAAATCGGAAGTGGAGGCTTCGGAACTGTATATAAAGGTACTCTGCCTGACAAAACCATTGTGGCAGTCAAGAAGATTACCAATGTAGGTGTGCAATGAAAGAAGGAATTCCGCACCGAAATTGCGATTATTGGAAGTACTCATATGTCAATCTTGTTAAATTGAAAGGCTTTTGTACTACACAAGGGAGACGGAGGTTTCTGATATACGAGTACATGAACGAAGGCTCATTGGACAGAACACTATTTGGTAATGTACCTATTTTGGAGTGGCAAGAAAGGTTTGAAATCGCTCTCGGAACAGATAGGGGACTTGCTTGCTTGCGTAGTTCTCGTGAGCACAAGATTATACATTGTGATGTGAAGCCAGAGAAAATTCTCTTGCATGAAAATTTACAGTTTAAAATCTCAGATTTCAGACTTTCAAAGCTGCTAAACCCCGAACAGTTCAGTCTCTTCACAACAATGAGAGGGACACGAGGCTACCTTGCACCAGAATGGCTAACTGGCATAACGATCTCAGATAAAGCTGATGTGTATAGTTATGGAATGGTATCGCTAGAAACTGTAATGGGAAGGAAAAACATCGCAGTACTGTCGCAGTACTGCAGGAAATGACATGTCTTCAGCTTCTTCAGGCTGGGAACCTAGGCCTGCATATTCCCCCCTACTTCATGCATCAGAAAGGAAGGTACTTGGAGCTTGCAAACTCCAGGCTAGAAAGGCGTGTGACCAACGAGGAGGTTGAGCGAGTGAGTAAAGGTGCCCTTGGGCTTTATCCATTTAGGATCGGGTTTATGACCAAGTCAAGGCGAGTCATTATCTTAATTTATTTTTCTTCAACTTAGATTGATCTAGATCTCGGATCAATTGAATTTCAAGTTAACCCACCATGTCATTTTGGATTTTATAATTGGCTTAAAAGCCCCTTTTCACTTACTTATATTTTTATATTTATTTATATCTTTATTTCTCTATTAATAAAGTGTTGGGATGCGACTAGTTTAGTTGTTTTTTTCTTCAAAAATATATTTTGGCTATATATTAATGATAAGAAACTTATTAATTGAAGTGAAACATGAAATTTAATGATATTTTTAAAAAAGAACATTCTAACTATTTTCTAAAAATTAATGGAGTTTTAAGTATATTGGCAATTATAAATAGTTTAGAAACTAAGTATGTATTTAGTAATGTGATTTATAATGTTTTTAATTGAAAATGTATTAAAATAACTTCTTTTTTTTATAATCAAAGGACTACATGTATTGATTAGCATGTGTTGGATCTTTGACTAAAGAAGCTTAATTTTTAAAATACTTTCAAAACTAATATCTCTCTAATTTCATTGCAATAATTAGACTTGAATGAACATAATTCTTGAAATTTACGAGTTGATTTCAGAACAAGAAAGATTTTCAAACAAAAAATAACATCAACCAAGTTTGCAAATCCTTGACGGAAATGACATTAAAACTTTTTATAAGTCATCCTTGAAAAGTTGAAAAGCTTAGGAGCAATGCAGTGGACCTTGAGAGGGAAAACAAACAACATTCAGATAAGCTGAGGGCAAAGATACACATAATCAAATGATGTTTCAGTGAAACCCATCAAAGCTATGATTAACATATGTCAAATGCCTCTTGATGATATGAAGAAGAGCAAACACAACTATTTCAATTGAGGATAATGTTGCCTAAAAAGTCTATAATAGTTAAGAGTAACACTGCACTTGAGGGGTATCTTTATATCTAAAAGCTTGGCTTATCATTTGAAATATGGTTATAACTCTTGAAAGATGTTATCACGTTGGTGCATTTAGATAAATGTTAAAAGGATGCACACTACCTAGACTGTTCAGGGGAAAATATGCATTTCACCATATAGATGTAGGGTAATAAAAGATATGTCATTTATGATGATAATGTATTTCTTTCCATGTTCAAGTCTAGATGATTAACAAGCCTTGAAATAAAGGATAATCTTTAAAGATAGATTTGGATGAACCTAGCTATATCAACTAAAGAGATGTTGAAGATCATTAGCAAAGGATGACTGTAATGGTTTTCTTCAAGAATATAGGAAATGTTGTCATATTGGAGAAGCATGGCCCAATTAAGGGACAAATTTATGGCTATATAAGTACCTATAATGACTGCTAGAAATATGTAAGAGTTGTTTGATAAGATTAGATGAGTTGAAGGCCATTTATTGTGAAAAACATTCAGCATATAAACACAAGCCTTTACTACAAGTAATGAGATGCATGGCTAGATGATTTGACAATTTCATAAAGATTGATGATAACATATGCTTGAAGAATATGGTTCAACTAGGGGCAATGTCATGGTTGATTTATAATCTAAGATGAGATCGACACCAAAAAAAACATTTTGAGAATTATTAGCAGAATGCACACAGCTAATCAAGGGGTAGTTTTTAAAATAATCCAAAAAGTTAAATGATTTTTTAAACTCCTTTATAACAAAGCAAGCAACACCACACTTGGGAGGCTTATTTAGGCTTGATAAGCAATGAGAGTAGTAATCATGGCAAACAATCCAAGAGGAGCACTTATATTCAAGCAGAGGATTGGCATATGGTAAACTCAAATGAGTTGGTGAATCAAATGATCAAGAAGGCTTTAGATGGCAAGCCAAGGCACTCTATGACAACTGAGCATCAAATAGGGGGGGTGTATTTCAAACTAGGTAAAGATATATGTAAGTCATTTAACCATAATCATTGCATAAATGTTTTTGAAATTTTACAAGAAAATCCACAATAAAATCAATTGAAAAATAATCAATGATAGCAAAGGATCTCAATTTTAACCCTACAATCAAGAAGAGGATGAGAGAAATATTTCCATTAGGAACTTCTCAATTCTTTAGCATCAAACAATGTTGAAATGTTCAAACCTTGCAATCAAAAGTATCAGATGTCAACCCAGTAATAAAAAGTGCTTTGGATTCAATCAAGATGCCTTTAGACAGTTCTAGGGAATCATAAGATTGAGATTTCAGGTTAACTAAACTGAAAACATATGTCACTGAGATAACAAGACTCTGCCTAAAAAGAGTTGCATAGGAGAATAATTATAAGAATATGGTTCTTCTAAAAGACAACTTTTGATTTTGGTTAAAGGGGATCGCCAAATTGGGATCTTAAGTTAGCCGAGCTAAAGACAAAGATTTTAGTTTTGATTAAAGGGGACAACTAGATTGGGGTCTCAAGTTGACTAAGCTAAAAATAAAGATTTTGGTTATGGTTAAAGGGGATTATTATATTGGAATCTCAGGTTAACTAAGATAAAGATAAAGATTGTGGTTCTAATTAAAGGGTATTTAGTTTTGATTAAAGGGGACAACTAGATTGGGGTCTCAGGTTAACCGATCTAAAGATAAAAATTTTGGTTCTGGTTAAAAGGGATTGTTAGATTGGGATCTCAGGTTAACCAAGCTGAAGACAAAGATTGTGGTTCTAATTAAAAGGTATTGTCAAACTGGGATCTTAGGTTAACCGAGATGAAGACAAAGATTTTTGTTAAAAGGGATTGTTAAATTGAGATCTCAAGTTGACCGAGCTAAAGACAAAGAGTTTAGGTTCTAGTTAAAGGATCATCAGATTGGGATCTCAGGTTAACCGAGCTAAAGATAATTAGTTTGGGTTCTAGTTAAAGGGAATCACCATATTAAGATTTTAGATTAACCAAACTATAAAACCAAAGTTTTAGCTGAAGGGAATCGCTAAGATATAGGAGTTTAGGTGAATTGAATTGAAAATAAAAATCACCAAGATAACAAAATTCATTCCTGATTTGGGTAGCATTCTTCGTGGCTTAAATACTCATAAAAGGAGAAGGCTACAAAAGGTAGCTCAACACTCAAGATTTGAAAGTAATTTACACAAACTTGCTCTAGTAAACTGGGACGATGAACCGACAAGAGTGACCACGTCAGAAATTACAACCTTCAGCATTCAAAAAGATATTGTGAAGAAATGAGGGGTTTATATTTTGAAAGGCATGCATTGTATATGGTTTAATCTCAACTTTAAAATGATGTTGGTGCAAGATTCATCAATCAAGAGGAAATATGGTGAAATTTGTATGGGTAAACATAATTTGAGAAATGGCAAAGAAATCTCATCCATATGGTGTGGATAACTAAGTCTATAAGACAAGGCACTCATTTTAAGATTACCTTGAAAGGTATTTTTATTTTAGGAAGTTTGAAGGATGGTGATGAAGATCCTAGTTTGAATTTCAAAATGGGCAGGTCGCCTTTGAAAATAGACCAATTCAGGAAAGCATGGGCATTTGCTAAAGTTTTTTTCAGCATTTGAAAAGGAAAGGTCACCCATGAAAATAAACTAGTTGTTTTGAATTTCAAAATGGGCAGGTCGCTTGTGAAAAAGACTAATTTTAGGGAAGCATGGATGCTTACTGATGTTCTTTTTGTAATTTTAAAAGGGCAAGTTGTCCGTGAAAATAGACCAATTTTTGAATTTTAAAATGAACAGATCGCCTGTGGAAATAGACCAATTTCAGGGAAGCATGGACACTTGTGTCGCAGGGGTGCGAGTGCCGCAATATCGTTTGGCAACGACAAAGGCTTTTGTCGTGCCTCCTATGTAAGGTGTTACGTGTTAGGAAGGGTCTTTGAATTTAATCATAAAATTATGATTAATGTTTAGGAGTCGCCACCTAGTATTATGGTAACTAGAAACCTATGGTTTGCGAGAGTCTAAATAAAGGATTGATTGTGTAAGGAAAAGACGTGTCACCCCTAGTACACCCTATCTAAGGTAAGCTGCATTGTTGTTTGATTGGTTTTTCCAAGTCGGGTTTCTATTCATTGGTCTTTTCTAAGGTTCAAGGCAGATTTCTCTTCATGAGAGAGTCTCTACCTTATCGGGTTAAATCCTAACCGTTCTAAAGTCTGAATTTTAGCATCGTATTTTTACACCATGTATCTTTAATACTTGAAGGTGTACTTTATTGTATAATTTTACACCCCACAAATATTAAAGTCTACATTTGGATCTTAAAAAAAAAAAGATTGGAAAAAGGTTTTTGATATTTGGCCAAATTCTAATGGATAATCATAAACTGGTTATTGATATCTATTTTGCGGTTTAAAACGTGAAAAAGATGCAATTTTGTTTTATGAAGATATGCTTTGGAAATTTTTTTGAATTTGGCTGTATGTATGAAAACTTTTTTTTTTTTTTGCTTGTTTTAGAAAAGAGAAATTAATTTAAAATATTTTGAGATTTGTTTTGGAAATATTTCGAATTTGTTTTGAAATATTTAAGAGAAAATTGGGTATTTTAATACCAAATTTATATTTTACAGTGTAAATATACAACTTGATATTATACAAAATGGCTAAAAAAATATTTGAGAAAATCATAATTTTTTTAAAATGTTTTTTTAAAATTTTTTGGATTTTTTTTAAATGGGGGCCGGGCCGAGCCGGATCCAGCCCAAAGTAGGAAGCTATTTATTTTTTTCACTACATGAATAATGAATTCTGCATGCATTGACTGCAATAGTGAGCAATGGGGACGGTTGATGCAAGGTAAGAATGGAGAACCACCTGAGGTGGTGAGGGTCTGTGGTCGTGCTGGTGGAGAGGACGATGTCATCGCTGGCGATTGCAGGGGTAAAGGCCGGCATTAGTCACAACGGGAAGAAGAAACGTCTTGTAGAGGAGAGAAAGACGTTGACGGTGTCTATTATGCCGCTGATGAGGATTTGGGTTCTTAGGGAGGCTAGAACGCCGACTATTGGTGGAGCTGTTTATGGGAAGACCGGTGATGAGGGTGGTGGTGGCTGAAAGCCATGATGGAGAGAGAAATAAGAGAGAGGACTTGTTGTAGAAAAAAAAAACTAGGGAGGAGGCTAGTTTTTTCTAATTTTTGGACCCGATTTTCTCCTCCCTTAGGCAATGAAATCCACATTTATTTATAGGCGGTGGAAGAGAGCAATCTTGTCTACACTGGGAAAAAATTACAGCCCTTGATTCTGTTGGGAAGGATCCCAACGGACCCCAACCGTTGGCTCAAAGTAAGCATCTTAAGTTGTCAAATCTATAAGAAAAGGCTGACTTAGTGAGCCTATTTAGGCCGGCGCCGATGGGTTGTCATTCAGCCTAAATGGGCCATATTTTAGTAACACCATACTTTTAAATATTGTTAGGAATTCATGATGCTAACTTATGTTAAGAACAAATCAAGTTCCTTTCATAGCACAGGTGTAGGTTATACCATATGGTTGGCTATAAAAGTGCCAAGCATTTAGTGTACCAAGTGTTATACAACACAAATCTAGATTAACCATTTAACAAGCAAGGTATTAAGAATTAGTAAGATAAAAAGATAAGACATGTTAATAACAAACTTTCTTAAATATAAAGATTGAAGTCCATATTGAGTTTATATTATACTTATCCTAACACCATTAGTGAAACCTTTTCACCTTGATATAATGAACTTAGTTAAACATAATGAAGAAGATAAACATAAATAAACAACATAACTATAGTAAAGAAACTGAAAAGCATAAACATGAGATTAAGAAAAATATAACATGAAATAAAACTCAAACATTACAAAAATATAAAGAAAGAAATAAAAAGCATGATCTTGATCTGAATAACCAAGATGCCTAAATGCATGGCAAATGCCTTCTTTTATAGGCCAAAATTTATAACTATTGATTTGATGACTAATTGTTGAGTGGGTGGCCACATCTTGACTTGGTGACAATCTTTATCTTTTTGTCTAAATAAAATGTCATTGATAACATCCGAATTTGAACCACCTGCACTCATGAAAGTAATTGTCTCATCTTTCCAGAAAAAAAAAAATTAAGGTCACTTGGACTTCTAAAACTCAAGATATGGATTAAACGCTGACAATATTTAGGATGCAAGACAAATTCAGACTTCTCTGTTGTTGCTATAATTTGAACTTGAAAATGACTTTTTTAAATCTTGGACTCCACATGAAAGTTTTAGGCCTATGTCTTATCTTTCCATCCATATAAAGTAGACCTAAATCCGAGATCTACAGTTCCAAATATAACCCAAATACCGAACAGTGTTCTAGTTTGGACTGAACCAGCATCTCTTTTCTAAGTTTTGCCCTCTCTTTATCCTTTCAATTTTAGTATTTAAACTCATCAATCAATCCTTTCATTTATGTGATACGCCTTCATTTAAGATGAACATTTACCATAAATTAAAGGTATCTTATATTATTAGATATGTTATTATAAAACATGCTTTAGTTAAGGAGTTATTGATACTTCAAGAGCAAAATGATGATATAAATCCCTGATAAAAATACACTTTTAAGTACTAATCAATGGACTCGTCATATTGAGAAATGGTGAATCCTTTTGAAGGCTAGAAAGTGCACTCAAAGTCAAAACTAGAAGATTTTTCTTTTGAAAATTCAAAGATTTGAAGTGGTCGAATTGTCATGGGTGACTTACCTAGAGAAAATTGAAAATAATTTTTTGAGGTAGTCTCATTATAATAGGTGACCTACCCAGGTGAAAAACATAAAGAGTTTTCAAAGAGGTGAAAAATGCAGAAATTTTTCAAAGTAGTGAAAAATACAGAGATTTTTTAAAGTGGTCTTATTGTAATGGATGACAAGCCCAGATGAAAAACACGAAGATTTTTCAAAGAGGTGAAAAATACGATGATTTTTCAAAATGGTGAAAAATACAAAGATTTTTCAAAGTGGTCTTGCTATAATGGGCGACCTGCCTAGATGGAAGATTTTGGAGGTGGTGAGAAATACGAAAATTTCTAAAAAATAGTGTCATTGTAATGGATAACCAGCCCAAATGAAAGATTTTGAAGGTGGTGAGAAATGCAAAGATTTCTCAAAAATGGTTTCATTGTAATGGTCAACTAGCCCAACTGGAAGAAGAAAAGAGTTTTTAAAGAGGTCTGATTGTGATAGGTGACCTACCCAGGTGAAAATAATAAAATTTCTTGAAGGGACAACATGATAGGACTCGAAGGTGCATTATTCAAGAGATGATAGCTCAAATGAGCATTCGAAAAGAGATAGGACCCTAGGGGGAATGAAGGCTGAAAGGCATACTTAAAAGGAGATAAGGTTAAAAAACATACTACACGAGAGATGAGGGTTCAAAGGCGCACTCGAAAGGAGGTAAGGTTGGAAACCATACTACCTAAGAGGTGAGAGCTCAAAGGCACACTCGAAATGAGATAGGGTTGGAAAACACACTACCTAAGGGATGAGGGCTCAAAAGCGCACTCGAAAGGAGGTAGGGTTGGAAAATGCACTACCCAAGGGGTAAAGGCTTAGAGGTGCACATGAAAGGAGGGGTGAGGGCTTAAAGGCGCACTCAAAAGGGAGCAGGGTTGGAAAACATACTACTTGAGAGGTAAGGGCTCAAAGGCGCACTCGAAATGACAAAAAGGTAGGGTTGTAAAGTGCACTAGCTGAGATGGTGGTTGGCTCTAACGCGTACTAAAAGGTAGGCTGGACAACATAAAACCTAAGATGCTGAAGGGCTTGAAGGCGCACTTAAAGGAAAAAAAAAGTAGGGCTATAAAACGCATTAGCTGAGATGGTTGAGGGCTCAACAGCCCGCTGAAAAAGAGGTGATGGTAAGACACTGATATGTCAAGGATGAAAGTAATGCATCATAATCAATATGCATGTATACTTATTTGAGAAATATAAGTCCTTTTTTCTTTATGGAGTTTTCTTTTCTCAAAAGTTTGAGTCTTTAATAGTAAGCTTTGATGGATTTTTTCGCTCTTGCTTACTCAAGTCATATCTTATGATCTTGACCTCTAAGAAGGATCATCATACTTGTTTTCCCACAAACCTTTATCAGAAGGATTGCCAGCTCTACACTATATCTCATGTTTTCTTAAAAAAGGAATCCATATTTCAAATACCTTACAAGGTATGCAAAATCTAAGGAAACTAATGGGAAGTGAGTAAAACATTTATTCAAAAAACAAGATGTGTTCACAAATGAAGGCTATATGAATGTGTTATTTAACTTTAAGTAATGGTTTTGTTTTAGAGTTGGAAAGGACTTTTTATCTTCCAAGTTTTTTCAGAAATTTTAGTTTCAAGATTTATTTTTTGGATATTCCATTAAGTTTTCAGAAATTTTTAGATTATTTTATAAATTTGATTATGTTGGAAATGGTATTTCTTATGATAGTCTTTATTGCATTAATTTACAAAACAATGCCACTTATAATTCAATGCATGTTCACACTAGTATTACAAAATGTGTTATTAATGAGCATCCCTCTATGTTATGGCACTAGAGATTAGGGCATATATTCATAAAAAGAATTAGTAAATTAGTAAATGATAAGATACTTAGTACTCTTGATTTTACTGACTTTAGACTTATATGGATTGCATTAAAGGAAAACAAACCAACAAGTAAAAAAAAGAAGTCAATAAGAGTTCAAACATATTAGAAATCATTCATACTGATATATGTAGTCTATAAACATAGACTCACATAGTAATAAATACATTATCTTTTTTATATATAATTACTCAGGATACATATATATTTACTTGTTTAATAACAAAAAATGAAGCATGACATTCCTTTAAGATTGTTAAGACTAAAGTAGAAAAATAATATAAGAAACAAATTAAGATTGTAAGATCAAATAAAGGTATAGAATATTATGAAAGATACATACAGGATAGACAAACACCTAGTCTGTTTACAAAAGTTTTTCAAGAGAATGAGATAGTTGCCTAATACACCATGTCTGGCTTACTAGATTAGAATGGTGTAGAAAAAAAAATAAAACCAAATATTATTGAACATGGTACAAAGTATGCTTAACAACTTTAATCTACTTGAGTCCTTATAGACTAAAGCATTAAAGACAATAATGTACATATTAAATTGAGTTCCAACCAAGGCTGTTCTAGAAATGTCATTTAAGTCATTGAAAGGTTGGAAATATGGTTTGCGACATGTGTGTGTTTAGGGATGCCCATCTAAATATATATATATATATATATATATATATATATATATATATATATATATATTAATTTAGTATTTTTAAAAAAAAAAAAACTACTTGTAAAGAAGTTTGAAAACGAAAAGTTCATACATAGCCACGTGAACTCTGTTTCAATGATTATCTTTCATGGTCTGAATTCTGAAACAAAGGTTGCCGACAGTGCATTAATGTACAATTCAGACATTTTCAGAATAAAAAGAAGAAGATGTGGAACGTCCACGTTAGCTTAGAGTTTTTGTTTCTAGGAATGTGAGGCTAGAAATTTGCTTGTACTAAATCTGGAGATTTGTACCCTTTCTTCCTGGCTAAATTGACGTTGGATCTACCAACCTTAAAACGATACAATCGATGCCGATCAAAATAAAATAAAAAATGGAAAGATTTATTCATTGATCATTTGTGTGCGGTGGTGGTTCTGATTAGTGGCTGATTTAGTTCTTTCCTCCAATTTCATAACTCTTAATCTTTGCTAAAGACAAATGTGTGAATTCGATTTGGATTTCTCAACCAATCAGCATCCCACATGTGTTTTCTTGAGTTGATCATAATAATAAAGACTGATTTTGATATTAGCAAGGAATCCAATTGTCGTTTTCAGAACCATGATGCAGCATTTAATCAGAATCAGAATATAGAAAAAATAAAAGCATTTTTAGTAACACAAATAAATATGAAAATATAAAATAAATGTGATCGTACTGCCCTGTCTATAATAAATTACAGACACTTCATTTACATGCATGCTCGTAACTCAAGTCTCTCTCTATTTATTGAGGGCAGTTTATTTTGCTTTGAAGAGAAATTAAGAAACAAGAAGACAGCCTTCAGAATGGAGTTTGATAGAGTTCAAACCATCGCTTCTTTGTCATTTGACAAGGAGGCGATTCCTGAGGAGTTCATCATGCCAGAGAAAGAGCAGCCAGCAACAACCACATTTCGTGGTGTAGCCCCTGAGATTCCAGCCATTGATCTCAGTGAGCCTGATCAAGAGAAATTAGTGGGTTTGATTGCGGATGCTAGCAAGGAATGGGGCATATTCCAGGTTATAAACCATGGCATTCCAAGTGATCTTATTGCCGAACTACAGGGTGTTGGTAAGAGATTCTTCGAACTCCCTCAGGAAGAGAAAGAGGTGTGTGCTAGGCCTCGTGATTCAGAAAGCATTGAAGGCTATGGTTCCAAATTGCTGAATGATCCCCAAGAAAAAAAAACTTGGGTTGATCATCTCTTTCATAGGATATGGCCTCCTCCTTCCATCAATTACCAGTTCTGGCCCGAAAACCCTCCTTACAGGTCTGTTTTCTACCATTTAAATTGGGTAAAAAAATATAAAAAATGTGCTGCATAAGACACAATTACTCCCACATAAGGACTAAATCCAAGTTCTTGCGAGGGGGGACAGATAATTTTCAGTAGACAGCGCCCATGAAAACAACCACAAACTTTTGTAGAACCTAATTAGTTAGAAATTAACCTAGTTTGTTTCCACTTTGAGGGTCATTTAGGGCTACCCAACATATATATTGATATGTTAATTTAGGTTATTCGAATCGATTCAATATATTATTATCTTAATATTTATAAAAAAATTTCATATTAAATATTTATGTGAAGTTAAATTATATTTTTACTAGTTATTTAAATTTATTAAATCATATAAGGTCAATTTCTACATAATATTTTTTTAAAAAAAAATCTACTATAAAAGGCATTTGCAACACTTAGACAAAAACTTTTACGTTAATTTTTTTTATTTTGACCCACGGCGTAATGTTAATCACTGATTTAGTTCATAGGAATTCTCGCCACACTTGTTCCAATAGTTGTGGGGCTAGACTTGAAAATAGTCTGGATCATAATTCAATATTTTTTTTTATAAAAAATTATTTTGTTTTTATTTAAAAAAAATCTGTGTGATTTGAAATATATAAAAAAAATTAATTTGAAATAAATAAAAAAATAAAAAAAAAAATTAATTTTTTTCAAAAATTACTTCTGAAACGCAATGTAAAAACTACCTTACTAAATGATAATATTTTTCTGCGAGCAGAGAAGTTAACAAGGAGTATGCTAAGTATACGAGAAATGTGGTAGATAAGCTATTCACAACCCTCTCTTTAGGGTTAGGGCTCGAAGGGCATGTGTTGAAAGAAGCTGCTGGAGGTGAACAAATTGAATACATGCTCAAAATAAATTACTATCCGCCATGCCCACGTCCAGACCTAACACTTGGGGTAGAGGCTCATACTGATCTGTCTGCCATCACCATACTTGTACCTAATGAGGTCCCCGGATTGCAAATCTTCAAGGATGACCATTGGATTGAAGCTAAGTACATTCCTGATGCCTTGATCATTCACATTGGTGATCAAATTGAGGTCATTTTCCTACCCTTTATTTGATTTTTCACTCAATTTTTCTCTTAGTTCTTTTATTGCATTCTCTATTCTTGTTTGTTCTCATTGGACTCCTAGCTATCTTTTTTGTTTTTCTTTCTTTTCCATTTCTAACAACAAATCAAATAAATTTCAATCTTGGAAATATATGCGACAATGTTAAGTTTTTCTTTTCCTTTTTCTTTAGTTAATCATAAAGAAGAGATTTGAATTTTTTTTTTTTTTTTAAAGACATTTAGTGGAGGATGAGTTAATGAAGCCTTTATGAGGAGTCCATCCTTCATTTATGGCAAAAGAAGGGTGTGGGCACACAGCTCGTAGCATACCCAACATGGCTATATTTTGTGATACATCATTTTCTCCGAATACTTAGATATTTTTAGGTATAAAGTAATGTTTCTTGTGCATTTTTTAATTTTAGAATGAATAATTTACTTTTCATCATATAGAAATTTAGAATTAATATCAATTTTACAAACAAAAAAAAAACTAACATGCGGGTTCGAGGACTATCGGTCTCCTCATGAAATTAACTACAAAAAGTTTAGAACATTTTAATATATTTTTTTGCAACTACAAAATATTTATTTTAGAAACAACATGATCATTATTACTGGTTTCAATTTTGTGATGAATTAACTCTTCACAAAACATTTAGAAAAAATAATGATGCATGGGCACTATCATTTAAAAGGCTATCTGTATAATTTCTCTTGACTTATTGTGTTAATGGTTATTAAAATTTGTCAACTACATGTACACTTGGCAATTGGAATGCAGATCCTTAGCAATGGTAAGTACAAGGCTGTTTTGCATCGAACCACGGTGGCTAAAGATAGGGCAAGAATGTCATGGCCAGTTTTCCTGGAGCCACCAGGCGAGCTTGTGGTGGGTCCTCTTCCTCAATTCATTAACAAAGACAATCCTACAAAGTTCAAGACCAAAAAATTCAAGGATTACATGCACTGTAAACTCAATAAGCTTCCCCAGTAGTGAGGATTTGGGAGATGTCACTGCCCATAAGCCTTCCATGAATTTCATATGCATGTAACTTGGTATTTCTTTATGAGGTCTTGCTTTAGAGATGCCACTGGATTTAGCACTCAGAATAATGGTGTCCTCTCTGTGATGATAATATTATGGACCTGCTATATTTAATTTTATGGCCAAAACCCTGTTGGGAATCTTTTCTTCTTGTTTTCTCGAGTACAATTTTACTATCTTATTTTTTTTTATGAATAGGAAGGTAATATAGCTAGGTGATACCGATTCAATTTGGCTCACAAAAATTAAGTTTATTTTTGTAGTTCTGAGAAAGATAGATTGCGTATATATACTCCATATATGTCAATTTAAAAAAAAAAAAAAAAACGACAAAAAACTATTATTATTTTTTAATATTTGAACCTTGATGACAAAAAAAAAAAAAAAAGCACACAATTCCTTTAATTATAAAGCAATGGTGTATAAAAAACATTATCTCACTAATTATATACAAAACATTATATTTTTCTTAAATCCACACATGTTAAGAGACATTGACGAGACCTAGGGAAACCATATATAAATCAACAACAACCAAGATGGATAGCAGTAGAAATTCAAGAAGCTATAAATCAGCAACCAGAGGCGGTTTTCTTGAGGCAAATCGACAGGAAGAAAGAAGAAGTTTCCTACAAGGAAATGGAGAAAAAAAGTTTACATTTAAGAGACTTTACATGTGGCAGAAACAACGTTGAAGTCAGCAACTCAACATGGCTTAATTAGGTCTCTGAGTTTAGAAGTTCTGGGTTTTAGCAGCTATCTTAGATTGGAATATGATTATATATTTATTAGTTATTTTCCAATATTGTGGTCGGTCCCAAGCAGGCACTAAACCTTGGATGGAACCTAGTGTTTGTCTGTTAGAATGTGAAACAACCTATTTGATGTGGTTAACGTTGATAGATTTAATAGTTGATTACGGAAATAACAAAAATATGACTAATTTGTGATTACTTTAATCCTTCTATGTTAATTGAAATTTGAATTCATGACTAGTATTTTTATATTATATTATTATTCGGGTATCCTTTACATCGTTTTAAAAGGGTGAGACTAGTTATATTCATGGTTCATGACTGTCTCTCCCAATAAATGCGCTTCATAGAGATCAAACTTATGCTCTCAGCTTTACAAGGATATAGCAGTGACTTAACCGTTAGACCAACATTTTATTGGTATTCATGACTAACATCTGTTGTTTCTATTATGCAATTGAACCGTCAAAGCTTTTTGCTGGAAAATTATGTGGGATGCTTCTAAAATATATAATGATTGGACAAAAAGATAATAATAAATTTTAAATTCAACACAAGTCATGAGGAAGTAATGCATGTTTCTTTGTTTTATCAGAGCTAATGAAATGGGAAGAAGTAATATTTTGGTACTGGACTATCGATTTATTATAATTAGATTTTATTTGGCGATTTTTAGCATTGCCTAGTTATGATTTCCTTCATTCTGAAAATATATGTTATATATCATTGATGATATAAGTCAAGAAAAGAGAGAAAAACAGCTTTAGAAAGTTCTAAAAGGTGTTTGATAATTTCTTATTACTTGAATGAATGTTCCATACATCCTTGCTATTTATATAGACTTCTATCCTAGGCTAAGAAGAAGGATTCTGATTGCTGATAATTAAATAAATAAGATAATCTTAATCTAATCCTAAGATAGTTAACACAAATCAGAACACAGACTCGACTCAGGAACTTGAGCCTGGCTGGCTGAAGGGCTGGTTTTAGGGGTGCTTTTGCCATATAGAATGCCTCTTATTTCTGAACTTCTCTTCTCCTATTCCTTGTAATATTCTTCCATCTGGAAAACTCCCCCTTATTGCTTACTTATAGCTACTAGCTATTTCCTTGCTTTTTCCTTCGCCTTTTAACTCTATTCAAGGCATTTTTTAGCAGCCTAATATGATTCTCATCAGTCATGTATCGCACTTTTATGGGTGTTGTTTTTTTTTTAAAAAAAAAAGTTGATATAATTAATTAGAATGTAAGTGTGTTCTGTCATCACATTACACAGTAAAGAAAAGTCGAAGTACTAACCATCTAAATATAGAAACCTAAGCTTTAGAGCAGTTATGGACAATGGAGCACCTCTGAAGATCCTTCCTTTGAGTAACATATCACACCAATCAATTTCGTTTCTTTCCACCATCTAGTCGTCAACAAAAAGCTGAATCTTGATCCTTGCATAGGAACCAAATCATTTCCCTAAAGAGCACAAGCTCCAAAGGAGAACATAGTACCCACATATTATCTAAATGAGCAACAAAATAAGATATTCTATGCACTCCTTGTTTAGCGAGGTGGTCTGCCATGTGATTACATTTACAGTAAGAGTGAGTGTAGATGATTGAATCAAAACATAAAGCTAGCCTTTTGAAGCTACCGTGATTACTCTCACAATAAGAGAAGAATTTATGATGAAGTCAAGGCCTATTATAAGGGTTATTCATCCAGCTAATGACATTGGCAAAATCAGATTCAATAATAATATGTTTATGATGTAGGAAGCAATTAGAGGCTGATAATTTGATAGCTTTGACAACCGCTCTCAACTCAGCTACATTGGAGTCTAAGATCCCAACCAACAAAGAAAAAATACCTAGAAGTATTCCATGGTGATTCCGCAAAACACCACCTATTCCGGAGGGGCCAAGCTTTTCGATAGAGAATCCATCAACATTCCATTTAAAGCTATTAGTCATAGGGGGAGACCATATAACACCAGTCCTTAAAGTTTGAGTATTAGTCCATTGAATCAAACCTTCTATGGATCTTAGCAAATCTGAAGAGAAGAAGGGAAAATCAAGTTCTATAGCCTTTATCCATAAGCAAAGCCGAGTAATAGTAAGGAGGAACAGAGTATCATAGTTTAGGATCTTCTGTTTAAATATCACATCATTGCGGAGAAGCCAAATAGACCATGCCACTAGGAAGAACAACATCACCCATTCTTTTTTTTGAAATTTGTCATATACCAAAGAGTCCCACTAAGAGAAAAGGTTTGCCAAGTTCCTTGGGCAACACCAAGCTAAGCCCCACCATTTAATGATTTTGGACCAGAAGAGCCAATGCTTATAGCAATGGATAAGGAGATGGTAAACCGTTTCTTCCTCAAATAAGCAGATAGGGTAGTTAGCAGCTGAGGTATCCAAGATGCCTCTTCTAACCAACATGCCACGAGTGTTGATTTTGTTGATGATAGCTATCTAGCAAAAGACCTCTACTTTAGGGGGGATGATTCCTCTCTAAATCTCAGTAAAGAAGAAGATAGTGTTCAATGGGGGATTGGGATTTAAAAGCCTATAGAGAGATTTAACCGAGAATCTTTCTTTGTCCAATTACACCCTCAAAAGAATAGCATTCATTTTAGCAAGACTTCCAGTATTCCTTCCTCGCAAAACTCTAGTCCAAGAGAAAAACCAACATCACACATAACCGTCCCACATTCCTATCTTGTCAAGGTTGGCTTCTTTATTGTTGGATAATTGAAATAGTGCAGGAAACTGATCTGCCAAGCTGCCATTATATGTCCAGTCATCAAGCCAAAACTTAATCCTTTTCCCATTGCCAACTAGCATCATAGTTTGATTATTCACAATATCCCACAATCTAGTATCTTTAACACAATGATTAATAATCCGAGACTATGTGCTTCCAATACCTGAAATATGATCCTACGGAATAAGGTTGAAGTATTTAGTATTGTAAATGCTTTTAATCACATCCTTCCACATGCTCGACTCCTCTAAGTCATACCTCCATAGCCATTTGAACAATAGATCTTTGTTTTTATTCCTCATAGATCCAATCCCAAGACCACCAGCACTTTTTGGTAGAGAAATAGTTGACCAGCCAACATTGCATAGTTTCTTGCTTTCCTCTTTTCCTGACCACAAAAAGGATATGAACTTCTTTTCAATTTCTGTTGCTATAGCCACAGGTATAGGAAACAAAAAGAGAAAGTAAATAGGCAAGTTACTAAGAACAGATTTGATTAAGCACAACCTTCCACCTATCGATAAGAGCTTGCATTTCCATGAAGCTAGCCTAAAGTTGATATTATGAATGATAGGATTCCACATCAAAGACCTACACGAATTTGCACCAATGAGGAGGCCAAGATATTTGAAAAGGAGGTGCCATTTGTTTACAACGAAGAATCTGAGTAGTGTAGTCACATATGATCTTCTATACCCATACCAAAGATACTACTTTTAAAGAAGTTAACTTTCAAACTCGACATGAGCTCAAAGCACAAGAGTGTGCACTTAACATTTTGCATGTTTACTAAAGAGGCTGAGCTGAAAATAAGTGTGTCGTCCGCAAACTGTAGATGAGATAAAGCAAAACCATCATGCCCGATGCTCACTCCCTCAATCAGCCCTAAGTCACAACCTCATTGTAGCATACAACTCAACTCCTGCACTACAATGTTGAAGAGAAAAGAAGAAATAGGGTCTCCTTGACGTAGCCCTTTTTCCAACTTGAATTCCTTTATGGGGGAACCATTTACCAGCACATACATCTTTATTGTTGATATACATTGCATGATCCAGCCTCGCCATCTACTACCAAAACCCATACTAGCTATGACTTCATTAATATAGTCCCATAAAACTAAATCAAATGCTTTGTGGAAGTCTAGTTTGAAGAGATATCCTTTTCCCTTTCTCTTCTTTATGAAGTTAATTGCCTTATTGGCAATCAAAACACTGTCTAAAATTTTCCTTCCTTTAATGAAAGCATTTTGGTGATCACTAATGACTTCTGACATAACCTATTTCACTCTGGATGCTAGCAGCTTCGAAATGATCTTTTATAAGCTGCCCACCAAGCTAATAGGCTTAAAATCCTTCAACTTATTAACTCCTTTTAACTTTGGGATAAGGGTAAGAAAAGAGCTATTGATGCCTGGAGGAAGAAGGTTAGTTCGACAAACTTCATCCACCATTTGAACAATATCCTCGCCTATGCTGTTCCATGCTTTCTTGATGAAGAAGAAATTGATGCCATCGGGGCCTAGAGCTTTGTTTCCTTCATAATCCCAAACAGCAATTCTGATCTCATTTATAAAGTAGTCAAGGACGAGGGCTGAAGCTTTAGGAAATCCAGATTATTGTAGGAGGCTCTAGGTCTATCAATATAAGAGTATAGCTTGCTAAAAAAATTAAAGACAGCTATCTTCACATCAAAGGGTTTCATCAGAGTTGTTCCATCAACATCCAAGGAGAAAATCTAATTCTTTTTCTGTCTTGTTGTAGCAGACAAGTGGAAGAAATGGGTGTTTCTATCTCCTAGTTTACACCACTATCAGAGTTGTTCCATCAACATCCAAGGAGAAAATCTAATTCTTTTTCTGTCGTGTTGTAGCAGACAAGTGGAAGAAATGGGTGTTTATATCTCCTAGTTTACACCACTGAACTCTTGACTTTTGATGCCAAGCGAACTCTTGCATTCTATACAAAGTTCTAAGACAAAAGGAAATGGTGTTGCTTTGGGTTAATTTATCAACTGATAAGTCTCTGATCTTTTTTTGAAAATCTAGGATGTCTGCTTCAAGTTTTAGAGCTTTGATCTTACTGGAAGTGTTGCCTACGACATCTTTGCTCCATTGCTTGTATCTATCTTTCAATAACTTTAGAGTTGCGGCCATACTCCTTTTACCATAGTTTGTAACCGAGGTTATATTCTAGTAGCTCTGTACCATCTTTCTGAAATCAAAATTTAGCCACCAGTAATTCATAAACCGGAAAGGCTTTGGTCCCCAGTTCATAGAGTCTACCAGCATATGTAGTGGTCTGTGATCTAAGAACTTCTTTGGGAGTCTATACAGAGTAGATGATGGAAAAGGCTGAAGCCAATCGCTCGACACAAACATTCTATCAATACAACTCGCAACATTTCCTCTAGACCATGTAAACTTTTTCCCATTTAACAGAAGTTCAACAAGATCACAAATGTCAATACACTTCTTAAAGCTTATCATGGAGGATGAGATTCTAGAGCTACCTTTTCTATCTGATGGGGAGAGTGTTTCATTGAAGTCCCCTACAACACTGTTATGGGTGTTGTTTGTAAATGGCAGGGTTAAATTTGATACTCCATTTGTTTTTCTGATAAATTCTTGTGTGGCATGTTAGTGTAGCCTGATTTGGAGTTTTGTGCTTCAAAATTCCTAAGTTCATTGCCATGCTAGCAGCCATATTCATCCACTTGTTAATGTTTCATCGACTCCATTGTATATTTTTCAATTCAAACGGATAGATATACGGAGAAATAAATACAAAAAAAAAAAACATGTTTGATTAAAGAAACTAAGATAAAAAATATATATAAAATAAATATGTTTTTTAAAATAATTTTGAAATAAATTAATGTAGTTTTAAACAAAAATAAAATTAGATAATTATTTACATGCACTAAACTGAACAAGAAAAAAAAACATAAGTTTTAATTCAACAAGGAAACCCAAATCCTAATTTAACTAATAAATGCTAATATTCCTAAATAACATAATTTAGAATAATTTTAAAGCATTAAAATTTAATAAATAAATAAATATCAATTTTCAAAGTTGCCCTTCATTCCCATCATCTATCCTCTTACTCCATTTTCCTTTTAAATTGTGATCATCCATTTTAACCTCTTCTTCTTTTTTCCCCCTCTTTTCATAGAATATATGTCAAAGGGAAGTGTGGGTGGCTCAGATGATGATCACGAGATTCATGACAAATGAGGATGTCAATGAATTCCTTGACACTCAAGATTTTCTTTCATCAAATTCATTTAGAAGTGCTGAATCTGAGTTCTGTAAAATACCATATGATTCTGATACGATGATGTTAAAAGGCTTCCTGATATTGAAGATGGCATGGATTCCTGCATTAAATCTATTGGATGTAACTATCCTTGAAACTGCCTGACACGGTCAAAAAAGAGGAGGGGGTAGTCTTTGGTTGATGATTAAAGATAATATCGGGAAAGACCTTAGTAGAATACATCTTCTAGTTTATTTCAATGAGCCCATCTATTCTTTACAGAAATGTTTTAAGGATTTGAAATACTCGTGTTGAATTCTAGAAGAAACTAAGGAGATTTTGTAGTTATACGTAGCTGCAGTACTAGGGTGAACTACTATATATCAATCAAAATGTTGTTGCTGCAAAGTCTCTGTGCTTGATTGTGGAAGTGTGGTCCTAAAGCCTAATGGAGTCATGGAACTCTGTTTTGTTATTTCTATTCTGCACCATTTCCAGTGTTGATGGAAGTCTTTCTTCTCAGTGCCTAAATGTACAGATTTTTAGTTTTATTGGAAGAATCTTAAACCCATCACCCTCTCGCACTTTACTATTCTTTAAACAAATATTTGCTTAGTATCAAGATATGCATGTATCGATGGATGACATTGCAAGCCATTCGATCCACTTTTGGGCAAGACATATGAGATCGATTATCTGGAATAAAGCATTAGCTTTTTCTCTAAGAAGGTATCGTTTTCAATGCCAGAAGTGTAAAGAGGAGGAGATTGTTCTGTTCTCTCTTATTATTTCTGCATGGTTACAATAGGTATATATTACATAAGGAAGGAAACACAATCCTATATATCAGCTAATGAATGCTGAATATCTGCTAATGATTCTAAAGATCAAGTCTAAATATATATGCTAATAATTGTATAATAATCTATATATGGAATGTGAAGATATGTTGCTTATACTCCCTCTCAAGTTAGAGTATGGAGATCCATAATGCCCAATTTGCGTGATAATGCTTGGAAAGCTTCACGGCCTAAGGCTTTTGTGAAGATATCTGCCAACTAACTGTGACTAGGAATGTGCTTGGTAGAGATAAGGCCAACTTTTAACTTTTCACGAACAACATGATAATCAATTTCTATATGTTTGGTATGTTTATGGAAAACAAGATTCTGAGCAATGTGAAGAGCTACTTGGTTGTCACAATGTAGAAGCATAGGCTGGGAATGGTGGACACCAAGATCATGTAAAAGTGTTTTGAGCCATGTAAGTTCACAAGTAGTGGAAGAAAGGGCTCGATATTCAACTTCAGCAGACGAACGAGAGACCGTATGTTACTTCTTAGTGCATCAGGAAATAGGACTGGTGCCAAGCTGAATGAAAAAACCAGTGGTGGAGCGATGAATCTAAATAGGCCAAGACTTGAAGAGTGTTGATAGTAGGAAAATATAAACCTAGGCCTAGAGAGGCCTTGATGTAACAAAGAACACAAATAACAACATTATAATGGGATTGTCGAGGTTGGTGCATAAACTAGCTCAAAAGGTTGACGGGGAACACAATGTCAAGGCGAGAGATTGTAAGATATATCAAACGTCTAACAAGTTGGCAGAAAGACTGGGATCAAAAGGTAGATCACCATCAGTATTATTAAGCTTGAGATGTTGTTCCATTGGAGAGGGAGAAGGACGAGCACCAATGTGACCGCTATCAGCAAGTATTTCAAGAGTATATTTGTGTTGATTAAGGAAGATGCTAGTTGGAGAGCGATCAATTTCTAGGCCAAGGAAGTATTTTACTTGGTTGAGGTCTTTGAGCTTAAAACGTTGAGCAAGCATAGCTTTGAAATTGTTGATGGTAGTTAGATCATTTCCTACCAAAAGGATGTCATCAATATAAATAAGTATGATAGTGAAGGACTATCCCTGAAGACGAGTGAAGAGAGAGTGATCTGCATGTGATTGGGTGAAACCTACAGCAAGTAAAACAGAGGATAATTTAGAGAACCAATTATAAGAGGCTTGCTTGAGGCCATAGAGTGATTTCTGAAGATGACAAACACGAGTATCCATCTGTTTGTAATAGCCTGGTGGAGGAGTCATATAAACATCCTCATCAAGGTCGCTATGGGGGAAAGCATTGTGGACATCCAACTGAAAAGGATGTCAATAGCGAGCTACAACCACTACAAGAACACATCTAACAGTAACGAGTTTAGCAACAGGAGCAAAGTGTCATAATAATCCAAACCTTCTACCTGAGTATATCCCTTAGCCACTAAATGAGCTTTGTGTCGCTCTATGGATCCATCAACCCAAAATTTTATTTTGAACACCCACTTGCAGCCAATTGGTGTTTTGCCAAATGGAAAGGGTTGGAGGTTCCAAGTATAGTTTAGTACTACGACTTGTATTTCAGCTGCCATGGCATCACGCTAGTAAGGGTGACGAGGAGCTTTGGAATAGGAATGGGATTAGGGTGATGAGATAGAGCAAAAAGGAAGGCTAGATGCTTATTAGCGAAACGTTGATAAGAAAAGAAAGATGAGAGACAGTGAACCATACCTGAGGAAGGGCATGAAACCTGTGAAGTCGTGGAGGACTTGGTAAAGAAGGGCAGATATAGTCATCCAAGAAAGTAGGACGTGTTATAGCTCGTTTTAGTCATGGGGGAAGAAGTGGAATAGATGATGTTGAAGAGAGTTCGTGTGAGGAGGGAAGGGAAGAGGATGGAGTGGGCTATGCAGAAATATTGTAGGAGGGAATTTCAGGGATATGAAGAGGAAGAACCGGGGAAGGTGTTGGATCAAGGGCTATGAGATGATAAGGGAAAATATTTTCTTCAAACATAACATCACGAGAAATGAAGATTTTTTTTTGTGTTCAAGATCATAGACATGATAAGCCTTATGATGGATGGGGTAGCCTAAGAAAATACACTGTAGAGCACGAGGAGAGAATTTATTGTGATTTTGGTGAGTGGTTTGGGCATAGCATAAACACCCAAACACTCGTAAATGTGGATATGATGGTTGTTTTTTTTTTAAAAAAAAAAAAGTTCATAAGGTGACTTATGATTAAGGTGGGGTGAAGGAGTGCGGTTAATCAAATAAGTGGTTGTGAGAATGCATTCACCTCAAAAAGAAATGGGAAGATTGGCTTGAAAATGTAAACATTGGGCCACATTAAGAAGGTGGTGATGTTTACGTTCAGTAATGCCATTTTGTTGATGTGTATCCACACATGTGCGCTCGTGAAGAATGTCATGGTCATGAAAAAAATTTGGATTTTATTAGATTGAAACTCTTGTCCATTATCGGTGCACACATGCTTAATAGTGCAATTAAATTGATTTTTAACCATTCCACAAAAATTTATAAAGCAAGTAAAATTTTATGATTTCATATGCATAAGATAGACCCATGTAATACGTGAGTAATCATCCATGATTGTTAAAAAATAATGGGCACCTAAAGGTGAAGTTGTAGGATAACCAGCTTATATATCATAATAAATCTGATTAAAACAAAATATGCTCTTATTTGTATTCAAAAGAAAAGGTAAACGAGTGTGTTTTGCTCTAGCACAAACATCACAAGAAAAATGTGATTTTAGAATATTTAAGGTTGTTGGAATACTTGAAATAGAAGGTTGACCAAGTCGTTGATGCCAAAGAGTAGAGTCAGGAATGCGTTGAGAATGTAAAACTGAGGTAGAGAAAGGTTTGTAGTGGAAAAGTCAATCCCGTGCTACACCTGTTCCAATCAGCTTCCTTGTGGATAGGTCTTGAAAAACACAAAAGTCAGAAAAAAAAAAAAAATAGCAACATAGCTGAGAGTACTGGTGAGTTTGTTGATGGACAATAGATTAAATTTAAATGATGGTACATATAAAACATTAGGAATAGAGATTTCTGGAGAAATACGCAATGTGCTAGTATGAGTGATAGAGATAATGTCACCACTTGGAAGTGTAATAGGACATGGTTGATTAAGAAGTTGAGTATTATCAAGAGATGAAAAACTAGAAGTCATATTATCTAAAGCTCCTGAATTAATAATCCATTCACGGTTAGAAAGTTGGCAAAGTTGGTGTTTGCGAGCGATAAGAATTCCAAGAGTTGATTGTATTGATCACTTGTGAGGTCAGGGATAGTGATCTCAGAAGAGGTTGAAGAGCCAATAACAATATTTTCAGTCTTTGATGAACCAGCTGGAATTGAAGAACTAATGACATTATTTGCTGCCTTTGACGAACCAGATATTCTATCAAGTGTTCCACGAGATTGAGGTCTGTTGCTGGGATACCCATTAAGCTTATAACAGTGGGCTCTCTAGTGACCATCACGGTCACAATAATCACATTTTGGACGACACACCTTCGCCCCTTACTATCAAAAACATAAGAAAGGTGACGAGGAACCATCATAGCAGCAGATTGGAATACTAGAAATATGAAGAAGGTGTTGTTTCTCCTCTTGATGCAATATTGAATATATCTTGTTAATAAGAGATAAATTATCCATGACCAAAACTTGACTACAAATTGAACCATATGAGTCATACAACCCCATTAAAAACTGAAAAACACGTTCAGTATCTTGCATGTGATTCAATTCTATTAAGATGCCACAAGTGCATTGTGGTATGGGAGTGAGCATGGCTAGTTCATCCGAATGACCTTTAAGTGTTGTAAAGTATACAAAAATGGTCATAGAGCCTTAGGTGAGAGTAGCAATGTCACGCTTTAGTTTGAAGATTCTTAGATTGTTGCTTTAAGAGAAACAATCCTCAAGATCGAGCCACACATTAAGGAGGCAGGCATGATAAATTAAATTGTTAATAATGGATTTATCAATGGAATTGAGGATCCATGATAAGACCATGTCACTACAACATTCCCACAGTTGAGTTTCTGCTACAAAAGATGTTGGCTTGGAGAGAGTACTGTTAATAAAAACCAATTTGTTTTTGGCATTCAAGGCCATTTTCATGGCCCTCTTCGAGGTAAGATAATTGTCACCATGAAGAAGATTTTAGACTAGAATGGCATTTGGATGATCATCAGAATGAAGGAAATATGGTGAGGATATGTCTTGAATAGATGGAGATGTTAAAGAGGAAGCTGCTTGGGATGTGTTATTTGACATGGTTGCAAAAAACGTTAAAGAAATATGTTTAAATAAATATGTAGAGAACTTGCTCTGATACCATGTAAAGAGAAGGAGATTGTTCTGTTCTCTCTTATTATTTTTGCATGGTTACAATAGGTATTTATTACATGAGAAAGGAAACATGATCCTATAAATCAACTAATGAATGCTGAATATCTGCTAATGATTCCAAGGATCAGGCCTAAGTATACATGCTAATAATTGTACAATAATCTATATATGGAATTTGAAGATATGTTGCTAATAAGAAGCATCATAAGCAATTGTTATTCCTGTTTTATATATGTTTAGTATGACATGGTTTTTCATGATTGCTTATCAAGAAAAAATGTGTTGTAGTTGAGAGCGTATTTTTACATATCTATTGGAAATAGTCATTGTTCGAAAGTAGCAAAGGCCATTGCAGCTTGAACTAACTAGGTTAAGAATGCCACTTATAGTTCAATACATGTTCACATTAGCATTACAAGATGTGTTATTAATGAGGATCGCTCTATGTTATGGCACTAGAAATTAGGACATATTTTCATAAGAGAATTAAGAGATTAGTAAATGATAAAATACTTAGTACTCTTAATTTTACTGACTTTGAACTTGTATGGATTGCATTAAAAAAAAGCAAACCAACAAGTCAAAAGAAATTAGTCAGTAGGAGTTCAAACATATTAGAAATCATTCATACTGATATATGTTGTCTATAGACATAGACTAACATAATAAGAAATACATCATGTTTTTTATAGATAAATTACTCATGACACACATACACACACACACACTTGCTTAATAACAAAAATGCAGCACGACATGCCTTTAAGATTGTTAAGATTAAAGTAGAGAAATAATATAGGAAACAAATTAAGAGTGTGAGATCAAATAAAGGGTAGAGAATATTATGGAAGATACATAAAGGATGGATAAAACTTAGTCCGCTTATAAATTTTTTTTCAAGAGAATGAAATAGTTGCCTAATACACCATGTTTGGTTCACTAGATCAGAATGGTGCAAAAGGAAAAAAAAAAAACATTATTGAACATGGTACGAAGTATGCTTAACAACTTTAATCTACATAAGTCCTTGTAGATTTAAGGATTAAAGACAACAATGTATATATCAAATCGAGTTCCAACCAAGGTTGTTCCAAAAATATCATTTGAGTTATTAAAAGGTTGTTAATCGAGTTTGCGACATTGTGTGTTTTAGGGATGCCCATATGAAGTAGGAAATTTATAATCCACAACAAAAGAAGTGACACCCAAGGACCATTAATGTGTGTTTCATTACATATGTTGAAAGGTATAAAAGTATAGATTTTCAGGACATAAATCTGTTCAAATTCTGACGTTAGCAAAGACATTTTGTTCAGGCAAGAAGATAAGGATTGTCACCAAGTCAAGATGTGGCCACCCACTTAATAATTAGTCATTAAATCAATAGTTTGAAATTTTGGCCTATAAAAGGAGGCATTTGCCATGCATTTAGGCATCTTGGTTGTTCAGATCAAAATCTTGCTCTTGCTCTCTTTATTTGTATTTTGTAATGTTCAAGTTTTATTCCATGTTATATTTTTTCATTAATATCTTGTTTATGCCTTTCATTTCCTTTACTATACTTATATAATCATGTTCTCCTCTTGTTTATTTATGTTTCTCTTCTTCACAATGTTTAGCTGAGTTTATTATGTCAAGGTGAAAAGGTTTCACTAATAGTGTTAAAAGGTATAATATAAACTCAATATGGACTTCAATGTTTATATCCAAGAAAGTTTGTTATTAACATGTGTTATCTTTTTATCTTACTAATTCTTAATACCTTGCTTGTTAAATGGTTAATTTAAATTTGTGTTGTATAACACTTGGTACAACAAAAGCTTGGCACTTTCATAGCCAACCGTATGGTATAACCTACACCTGCGCTATGAAAGGAACTTGATTTGTTGTTAACATAAGTTAACATCATGAATTCCTGACAATATTTTAAAGTTTGGTGTTACTTAAATAAATCAGATGATTTATCCTTAATAGTTCATTATAAATTTTAACATTAATGGATCTTCTAACCTTGACATTTATTTTTATCATTATTAATTTTACATCTCAAAGTCCTCTTATTATTATTATTATTATTATTATTATTATTAATTTATCTAGTTAACCTCCCTGTGGCTCGACCCCAGTCTTGCCGGGTTATTTATTACTTCGACACTACTGCTCTTGGGAGAAGATATCAATCTTTTGGTCGTGTCACCACTCATCGTTCATCCAAGCTGCTTTAATCTGATTTACCAAGTCCAACCTAGCCTAAAAGTGAGCCATCAATGCTCCTGGTTCACCAATCTCAAAACTAGCATTCTTATTTAATAACTCGTGTAACTTATTGTTCTTATCTCTTGAATATGAGCCAAACTATAGATAAAGATTCTACTCAAGGCATCGACAAGAACATTCTATTTGCTAGAGTCATTCTAAATCATGCAATCATAATCACTTAATAGTTTTATCCACCTTCTTTGTCTCAAATTTAGATCCTTCTGCTGGATGATATACTAAAGACTCTTGTGATCTGAAAATATCTCACATGTCTCTTCATACAAGTAGTTCCTTTAAATATTCATAGCAAACACTACCCATAACCATCTTCAAACCATGTGGGGTAATTTTTCTCATGCTTCTTTAACCTTCTTAAGGCATAAGTAATCACATTTCTATTATGCATCAAAACACAATCCAATCCAACCTTTGATGCATCACAGTATATAGTAAAATCACTACACCCTAAATGTTCTATCAAAATAGAGGCCTTAATCAACCTTTACTTTAACTCCATGAAACTCTTCTCACATTCCTCTAACCATTAAAATTGACTTTTTTTGTCAACTTTAGTTAATAGAGCTATAATTAGTGAAAAAGTTCTCCACAAATGTCCTGTAGTATCCTTCTAAACCCAAGAAACCCCTAATCTCATATATTGTAGTCAATCTATGTTACTACTTAACTACTTCCACTTTATGTGGATCAACCTCTATCCTATTGTTAGACACCACGTGTCTTAATAATCTAACACTCTCCAACTAAAACTCATTCAAGAAGTTTCCATACAACTAATGATCTCTTAGAGTTTAAAGCACCAATCTTAAATGCTCTTCATGCTCCTCTTCACTCTTCAAATGCACCAAGATGTCATCAATGGTCTATCAATAAACAGACTAAAAACCATGTTCATCATGTCCATAAAGGTTGTTAGTTCATTCATTAACCCAAAAGGCTACACTAGGAAATTGTAGTGCCTAAAACAAGTCATAAAAACAATTTTAGGAATATCATTATTTCTAATCCTTAACTGGTGATACATGGATTGCAAATCGATCCTTAAGAAATATTGAACTCCTTGAAACTGATAAAAAAAAAAGGTCATCAATATAAGGGATTGGGTATCTATTATAAACCATTACCTTATTCAATTGCCTATAGTTTATACACATCATCATCGACCCATCATTTTTCCTTACAAACAAAACAAGTGCTCCCCACAGAAACACTCCAAGATGGATAAACCTCTTATCCAACAAATCTTGAATCTACTCCTTCAACTCCTTCAATTCTGTAGGCGTCATCTTATAAGATGTTATTGAAATTTGTTTTGTTCCTGGATTTAGACTAATACAAAATTATATCCTCTTATTAAGAGGCAGTCCATATAAGTCATCAAAAAACACAATGAACTCCTTAATTATTAGAACTTGTTCCATCTTCAAAACCATTATGATCACATCTTGCACAAAAGCCAAAAAGCCTTGTATACCTTTTCATACCATCTTTCTCATGACTGTCGAGAGAATACTCGCCGAGGATAATAACCTATCTCCATAGTATGTAAACTTCACCTCCTCATTAATCTTGAAAACCCATTGTCTTATTCAATAATCAACTAAGTGTAATGTCTTGATCACCAATCCATACCTAATATCACATCAAATCGTATTATCTTTATGATTACCAAATCACCCATTAGCTTTCTACCTTATACCTCTACCTCATAGTAAACATAAACATATTCCCCAAACATAACCTCATCCGAAGAGGTAGCCACACACAAAGGACTTTCTAATACAATAGGTTGTATACTAAACCTTAAAGCAAAATATGAGAACACGAAATAATAGGTCACTCCCGTATCAAACAAAATTCAAGCTTTGGAAAAAAAACATAAAAAGTGTACTTAAGACAACAATGTTGGATGCCTGGACATCCTATTAAATAAGGGCAAAAACATGCGTCTATCTCTGACTCTCTAGCGGAAAACCTCTACCACCTATTTCACGATCTCATTGGTTACACCCACTAACTCCATAACCACCTTGAAACACTAAATAGTTAGCTAATTAAGTCTAATAAGAGATGCAACCAATGCAGATGCACTTAACGTGGATATTCACCTATTTAAACAATCCCTCGGTAAATGATTAGTCTTTCCACAACCAAAACAAGCTCTTGTCTACTTGTAAGAAATTGATCCATAATGCCTAGACCCACCTAACTAACATAGAGGCTTCCTATTTAAACCCTACATTGTCAACTGAATAGTATCCTAACTTCGAGTATGACCACCTCCACTCATACCATATATGTTGTGCCCCTTATAATGAACCTTTATGAGAAACACCTTAACCATCTAAATTGACCATGATGGCCTCTTTATCCATTATTAGAACTTATATATGATCCTTGCTGGAAAAAAAAGATCTGACTTTTAACTTTAGGCCTCATAGTCAAAGCAAACAATACTCAATCTTTTAAATTTCATGCCTCAATAGCTTAGACATGATCCATTATAACCGAGTATGTCTTAAACTCGTGAGCCCTAATAGCTTTAAAGAGGTAACTATTACAACCTCAAACAAACCTTTTAATTTTCCTTTCCTCAGTATATACCATATAGCCAGCATATTTAAACAGCCATGTGAATTACACCTCATACTCTGTCATGGTCAAATCACCTTGAACCAACCTCTCAAACTCATATGCTCTAATATCCCTTACATTTTCAAAAAAAAAAAGCGCTTTAAAAACATCATAAAAAACTCTTTCCACGTCATTGGTGGAGAATTTACTATCATTTCACTCATTTTGGACTCATACTAGTTCACAAGCACCTCACCTTCCAACCTGAAGGATGTTAAAGGCACTGCACGATGATCCATGCATCTCATAGCCTCACACCTGCGCTAAGTTGCATCCAAAAACTTATATGGATCCTCAAAGTTATCAACTTCTTTAGAGGTGGGAAGTGCTAGCTTAAGAAAGTTTGACAAAGGCACATTCATTTCGTGCATAGTATGGGAAGTTGAAGACACATTCTTATTCTTCTCTTTTTGTTTCTCATATAAAAGATTAGCCAAGGTTTGTATGGCATGTCCAATCTTATCCAAAGCACTATAAGCATGAGGCACCTTTCATTTGGATTCCTCCTTTTAGTTCTGACCAACATCCAAACCATTACCTCCATTAGACTTAGTGTTATCCTGAATCTCTTCCCTCAAAGGCTAAAGCGATGGTGTTATAACCCTCCCCTTTCACCTCTCATTTCTAAGGTTAAAATCTAATCTAACCAAAATTAGAAGAACTAATTAAGTTTAAGGACTTAATTAAACTTCTAATTGGTTTATTTGATTTAACTAAGGACTTAATTGAAGCAAAATTAAGTCCAAAAGTGAGTTTAGGCCTAAAATTGAAAGAATTAATTAAGTTCAAGGACTTAATTAATTTTCTAATTGGGTTTTGAGGATTCAATCAAGTACTTAATTGTATAAAAATCAAGTTTGGAGGCTTAATTTGAATTAATTTGTAAAAATTAAAAGGTTAAGGACATAATTTAAACTTTGAAAGGCCAAATTAGTATACTCAGGGGTTCAATTGAAAGAAATTTAAAGTTTGAAGGGTAATTGAAGGCCAAATTAAAATAATTTAAGACAAAAAACCTTCTGCAAATAACGTAAAATATTAGGGACTATATTAAAAAAACTCAATGTTTAAAGCTTAATTGGGCACTATATTGAACAAAATGGAAACCAATAGGGGCCAAACTTGTAAGATCTGAATTGATTTTCAGCAAGGGCCTCGTTGTATAAAATTAGTCAATTTTGCTTCAATTAAGAATGCTTAAGCTTAAATTGAAACAACAAGGATCAAATTAAAGTTTTTTAGATTCCAATTAGAAAACTCTAATTTTTAGCGTTTAAGAAGACGACATGTCACTCATTTTTATTGAAAAAAATTAAGTGACATGTTGTCTATCCCTGCTTTATTTTCTACCCCAATTGAGAAGGCTAATTAGGATGTAATCTTCAGATGAATGAATATGACATCTTCGACCAACTTAAAGGCTTTAACCACCACTAATAGACTAAGAAATATCTCATCTACAAAGATGAGCCACCTATATCAAACATTTACACATTTGTTTCAATGAATCAAACATCTTTTTCCTGATTAGCCACTTTACATTAATAGATTAAAGCTGATTAAAGGCGATTAAAGGCCAATCTTCCAAGCCATGAATGTGGCATTCTAGATCTCTAACTTGAGTTTGGTTTGTATCTACGGGTAAATATGCATCCTCTTTACATGGTTTAGGTAAACCATGGGTACGATTGTCTCTTAATTTTCATGATGATCTCGTCAAAGTAGCACACTTAGTGATTCATGATTGAAAAAGAAAAAATCCCTTAATTACTTTATGGTTGCCTTCTCTTGATCAAATTGAACCTATAAGATGACAAAATGAACCATAACCCTTTTTTCCATAGAGGTTAGGAAAGGATGAGAGGAATCTTCCCCAAACCATCCTTTATTTATACAAAATCATCCTAGTTTTGGCAACAACTTTTAGAGGGATTTTGGTTATAAAAAAAAAAACAGTTGTTCTTTAAGAAGAGGGGGATAGAAAAAAGAAATAGAGAGAAAACAATAAAGCAAACACCTAAAGAATTGATAAAGAAATCATATAAGGGATTAAGAGAGAAGATAGAGAAATAGTGCACCAAATTGAAAGAAAAGAAAAGAATAGTATCTAGACTAGTTAGAAGTAGAAAGGAGTTGAAAACCAAAGAGAAAGAAACCAAAGACTCAAACAAGAAAGTAATATCTTCATCACAAGGTATAACTTTAAGCTTTGATGTAGGGTTACAGCTCATTGAGACACCCCATTTATTTATTTATTTTTATTATTATTATGTATGTTAAATGTTGGTATTAGAGGTTCATTATGCATTTCTTTTTTAGCTACTTATTAATTTTGATGCTTTTGTTTATCCTTTTTAGTTAGGATATATTTTATTGTATGTGTCTTTTGTTTGAAGTTTAGATTGAATGATTAATTATGTTCATTAAAGTGTTAAATGTTAGTATAAAATAATGTTTTACATGTTTTGATGTTAAAATGATCTTTTTTGAAGTTATGACAATGTGTTTTAAGTTTTGAAGTTGCTATGGTTTAAGTTATTTTGAGGTAGCTTGTTGGGTTTGTTTAGTTTGTATGCATGTTGTTTAAGCATCAAGACATTGAATTTATCCAATAAAACAATGTTTTTACCAAAGAAATATTATTTTTTTCTCATTGTTTTACATGACTTTTCTTACTAATTTTTCTATTATGTTTTGTTTCTTAATTATTTTGATTATTCAAATAGGTTGTATTAAGAATGCTTAAGCTATATGTTACAAAGTTTAGTTGTTGTTATAGGTTTTATTGCATTTTTCTGGGTTTAAGTTTCTGTTGTTAGGTTTCTGGGTTTATATGATTTCTGGGCTAGTGTTCTTGCCTTGAACTTTGCTTTAGGTCCTTGATTTTGGTATCATTTTGGTCGATTGATGGTTCTTACATGTGTGTGCATACTTGTTGGTCGTTAATCTAAGGTTTTCATAGCTTACAAACATCTTTTTTTTTTATGGATGTTGATCTTTGTTTTTGGCTTTTAATTTTTTTTGCATAAAACCAAATAACTGCAGCTTTTATTGGATTATTGTGATGATCTAGACCTCATATCTTGTGCGTGATTCTATGCTTTCAATTTATGCAATCTAGTCTAAAATCAAGTTTATATTTTTGGTTTTCTTCTTGGTGTTCTTCATATTCATCACATAAGATTCAAGCATTTTTCTTCTTTTGATCTTTTTTCTTTCTTTCTTTCTTTATTTTAGGTTTTGTTTTTTGGGCTTGGGTTTAGGGTCAGGAAGCCCAACCCACGTGTATAGGTTGAGTCCATCAATTTAATGTCATGTTTGGCTGGATAAAATTTTAGCAAAGGAAAAAACATTTTTTTTGTGCTTAAGGTGTGTTTTTCAAAAATAGCCTTAAAACTTTTTTTAAACCTAAGCTTTTTAGATAAGGGTGTATTTCCAAACATACCTTACCGATTTTTCCTGAATGTTTATTTTCTCATTTCGTATATTTTTGCCAAATAAACTCCGAATAATTTCCAACAACAACAAGGAGTTTCATCATCAATTTATTTATCAACCTTATTTTTATGTCCAACATTCAAACTATTTCTTCAATTTACATTTCCACCCATTTCCATTTTCATAATTTTTCATACTAATCATTTTATCAATATAAACTCTCATTACTTAGTTCCTTCAAACTTCCCACACATCAATCCAAAATATAGTATTTTCGATAAGTAATATCACATACTCTTGCACAATTCTTCAATATTCACAATATTCTTTTCTTTTTATAATTCATATTTTTTCAAAAATCAAGCCTTAAGTCAATGTATTAACGTCATATAACCTCTAGAAAAATCCTTATAACTAGATTCTAATATTACTCCTTCCATACTAATTACTATAAACACATTAATACATCATTAGTCATTTAAGCTCAACATATTTTATATATATATATATATATATATCACATTTGTGCATTTACATAATCAATCAAATTTCTCAATGCTAATTTTACAATTTCACTTAACTCCTATCTCTCTTAAATATGTTTATCATGGTTGGCCCTAAAATCTAGGGTTTCCATGTTTTTTTTTCTTATAGTTTTCTTAATTTCTTTCATTCATTTAAAAGTTAGTTCATTTAAATTTAAGTATTTGACATCAAAGTATCAATTTCTTCTGATTTCTATAGTATAACTTATATTTTTATAATAAAATCCTATAATGCATTCACCTTTTCAATTAATTTCTTTTATTTTCATGATAATTTCACACTGTACATGAAACTAACATGTGATTTCAAAAAATATACTCAAATCTTCCTTCCCCCTAATTCCTCAATTTTTGTTGGCTTTAAGGTACTTCATTAGCCTTGGATTTCTTTTTAATTACCATTACTAATTTGCTTCATTCTCATTTATTCCATGTTCATTACCTATTATATACATTGCTTTCCATTCCCCCTAAATTTTCCTTACAAACCCTAATTTAAATTTGAGAATTTCATATAAAACCCATTTATCTTCACTTAAACTTGTATAAATAGTTTAAAACTCCTTACTCGATAATTATATGAGCTTTGAATGCTAGTCAGTCAAATATTTCCCACTGTTTCTTCTTTCCCCCTCAACTTGTTGTGGTCTCTCTCTAATCCCCCCTTTGTCTCTTGATTTCCTCTTAATTCTCTATGTTTGATGTGTTTAAACACTCAGTCTCTCATCTAACTTGTTTAATTCATTATTTTCCTTGAGATTTTTTGGTGAAAAAAAAGAAAAAAAAAAAGAATAACTCTCCTCCCTCTTTCTTTCCAATAGAACCGACCATTATAAAGAGAGGAAAAGGTTGAAATTCCTAGCTTATTTAACTTATTTATGAAAATACTATTAATAAGTCTATATATTATTTTTTGTCCAACTATCAACATTTTTGTATGACTTTTTCAAACTCTGATTGCCCTAAAAATTTACTCTAAAATAGAACAATGTGTTAAGAAAATTTCAACTTGATCCAATGCTCAGATTGAAAGTTATGCTTGATAACAAAAAATTGGTTGATAAGTGATTTTACACCAAAAATCTGATTTTTCTTGTGCCATCCTTGCATGGATCATATCAATTGTTCCACTAAATTCTCATGACCATTTTCTTATTTCAAAATATATTTATTTTATCTTTTCATCATTTAGTTCATTTATTTTATGTTGAAGGTGAAATTAAAATAAATTAATTTTTAAAAAATATTAAAAGTTAACTTGTGTTAACTTTTAAAGTCGGTCTTTAGTTATGAACTCAAAACTAATCTCAAAGAAGGCAAAACATAAGAGATAACAAAGGAAAACTCTAATTTTTTTTTTAAAAAAAATATCAACTTAAAAAAAAAAAAAAAAACCAAGCAAACCTTAACCTGGTCTCATATAAAAAAATTGCAACTCGTGAAATGAAAGCAAGAAAAAAAGTCCAAAGGCCAATTCCTAATAATTCAAATAAGAATGTGATAACTCCATAGATAGCAAAATGAAAAGAAAAAAAAAATTAAAGCTCAAATTCTAGCACATAAAACATTAAATAATGAAAATTAAGAAAAAGACATAATTAAAAAAAGGTTGAAAAAGCCAATCTGAACGCATCCAGGTCATGATACAAAATCTTTTACCAAATCGTGATACTAAGGTAACCATGTTTAAAAGCAAACTAAATAAAAATCATGAAGCTCAATCATTGAATAATACAATGTTGAAGGAAGAAAACAAAAATAGAAATTTAATTACAAAAAACTTTGAAAAAAAATCTGAGTAAACCTCGATTAATTTGCTAACCTCACTATTATGGACATAAGATCAAGATAATCGCATAAAAAGGAAAGGGAAAAAAAGCACGAAGACCAATTTTCAACACATTAAATGTTAAATGATGAAATTTAAATAAATTAATTTTTTTAAAAAATCAACCCGCATTAACTTTTAACACTAGTGACTCTATTCATGAACCCGAAACTAACCTTGTAGATGGTAAATTGTAAAAAAATAATAATAAAGCAGAACTCTAAAAAAAAAAGTAAAAAAAAATTTAGCTTTAAAAAAGAAAAAAAAAACCGAAGTAAACACAAGTAAACCTCTTAAACCTGATATAATTTCTAAAACTTGCAACTCATGAGATCCTGGACCTGAGTTCAATCATGAATTTTAATTTTCAACCAATTTAATTTTAAATAATGAAATTGTGAAAAAAATATCAATTTTTAAAACTTGCAAAGAAAAAAAAAAGCCATTTAAAAGTATGAGGAAGTATTTGATAGGAAAAAAAAAACTATAAAGAATGAACTTATAAAAAAAATCTAAAAAATGATCTCAAAAAAAATAAATAGCAATAAAAAAATAAGGATTGAATTTAAAAGATTAAAAAGTAGAAGAGGGTGAAATTGAAAAATATTTGTAATTTTATAGATTATTCAAAATAAAAATATAGCAATAAAAAAGACATGGACCAAATGTAAAGGAAAAAGAAATTGAAGGGGTTGGTTTAAAATTTTTTAATGCAAGATTTAAAGAGGAGAGCGAGAAGAGAAGAAGAAGAAGAAGAAGAAATGACCCTAGACATCAAAGCTAAAGGTGTGTTTGGCACACATGTTATCCCATTGTGCTGGGGGCGTAAAGACCTTCCAAATATTGTCTTTGTAAGGTGATGTTCAATGACCGGACGAACTCGCTTGAGTCACCAAAAGGGTGTGGGGGTTGTCCAAGACATGTGCGCCATCATGTTTTTTAAAATAATATTTAATATATAGTCAATTATAATAATGCCCTTAAATAACATTCAAAACAATAATAAAACCAATATAAAAAAACAAGAAAAACCATTAGAAAAGAGTTAAGTTGATTTTTTTTAGCACATCAAAATAATTTCACAATTTCAAAATAAAAATAATTAAATAAAACATCTTAATTGAAAGGCATTAAAAATTTTTATGATAAGGGTAAATTAGTGATTTTATTATTCAAAAACAATAAAATTACCAACCTAACACTACATAAATGATTAAAGACAAATTTATATAACATTGAAAAGTCCACCTTGAACTCAATACCTCATTTAAAAGTTTTTTTTGATCCATGAGCAATTTTACTAAATCACAATTCAAATAAATAGTGATTTGTTCCTAAGGTTTAATTAAACCTTCTTTTCCTTTAGTTTTTTGAATTAATGATTAATTAATTATTTTGATTTAATTTAATCGATTAGGAAAGAGTATAATTTCAGAAAAAAGAAAAAAAAAACTATTTTCGATTATGTTTTATACTACAAGGACCAATTAGTTATATCTTATAAACTATAGGGATCAATTAAGTTATCTCTTATAAACTATAAGGATAAAGTTATAATAACTCTGTAAAGCGGTAATAAAACTCAACTTTTAGTCCTTGACTTCATCTCTGATTCGTTACTTCCATCCTCCTCCTACTACACAAGAAACCTGACCGAGTCACAGCTCAACACACTGAGGCGTAATCGATTCCGATCTCCGCTTCTCGATCTCTCAGGTACGACTCTCTTGACCTAATCACCACTCATTCGTTTACTTTTTAGGGTTTAATTGGATTCTAATATGTGTTTTTTTTACTGTTTAGGGTTTAATTCGATCCTGATTAGCGATGGTGTTGCGGTTTAATGTAGGGGGGAAAGTAGTGGAGAGAGTAGATTTAATAAGGAAGAGGAAATGGCCATGGCGCTTAGATATTTTTCCATTTGCGATTTTGTATGCGATTTGGATGGTTACGGTTGTGCCGAGCATTGACATTGTTGATGCTTTTATTGTTCTTGGTGGACTCGTTGCTATTCATGTTCTTGTTTTGCTTTTCACTGCCTGGTCTGTTGATTTCAAGTGCTTTGTTCAGTACAGTAAGGTAATGTAACTGTTTGTGTGTGCTTGGTTTTGTTTTGATTTTCTTGTGGATTTTGGATTTTTTTTGGGGGTGGTTAGGGTTTATTTTTTGTGATTTGGGAGTTTTGTGTGTAGGTTAATGATATCCGAGCTGCGGATACTTGTAAAGTTACGCCGGCCAAGTTTTCCGGTTCCAAAGAAGTTGTGCCGTTGTATATTCGTCAACAAGTAAGTTTTTGTGTTGGTTTGCTTTGTTTTAGTGAAAATGAGTTTTTTTAATAAGTGGATTGGATGGAATTTGGATTTTCTCAGAGCTGGTAGGGATGAAAGGTTGATGTAGGCTCCAAATGGATGCATTGCGTGCTTTTTTTTTTTTTTATCTGTTCTTTTTATATTTGGAGGAGTGAAAAATACTATTGGCTATAAAATGATAGAAGAATTGTATGCTTATGCTGGTAATGTTGAAATTCATGGCGCAGTGTTGATGTTTTTATTGATGGCATGTTTTGGTTTTTCTGAAATTAGGTGTTAGAGGGTTTCTCTACATTGACTGGTCTTAGTTTCTTAAGTTGAAACAACACAGGGCGAAGACTTAGCTCACTTGTTGTCAAATACCATTCATTTCAAACCCAATTATGATAACTCAAACATCTTCATTTTGCAAATATACCTGTTTGTAATACATGATGTGACTTTTCAAAGGTATCGTGTGAACTTGATATAATGTGTATAAGTTAAACGATGGGCTTTGCAATTTGCCGTTTAGACCTTTGATTTGACTACCAAAGATTACATTCTCAACACTAGAAGTCCCACTGATGCTAATGAAAAAGAGATTGATTTTATTGGATACCTAAGATAAATTAAACAGGTATAGCTTTTCATCTATCACCTACACAATACCCCTTGTTTCTTTTCTGAAAATTTCTTTTACTTGCATAGTCGGCAACATCCTCATCACCAGGGGATGGGGAAGAGATTTACTTTGATTTCAGAAAGCAGTGGTTCATCTATTCAAAGGAGAATGAGACATTTTGCAAGCTTCCTTACCCTACCAAGGAAACATTTGGCCACTATCTTAAAAGTACTGGCCATGGTTCTGAGGCTAAAGTAGCTGCTGCAACTGAGAAATGGGGACGGAATGTGTGAGTATTTCTATCTTTGTGCTTAATATATGTCCAATATTTGTGGTCCTTTAGTTCTGTTTCTTCAATGTTTAAAATTAAGGTACCAGAGATTGTCAATTTTATTATAGGCTAAGGTCTCCCAAGTGTTCTTTCTTCTCAATGTCAATTTGTCCTTTCCTTATTGGCTGTTGGTGCATTTCCTGCTTCCATTGTCTATGGACCAGTTCAATGCGCTCTGATCTGGCTATGCTGTTAGATATGCATTTTCAATAACCTTGCAGTATGGATTGTCATAAAGGGACACTAGGACTGATTTTTGGTTATGCTCAATTGCTCTTTTAGGATAGTAAAATCAAATTACCTTTTTGGATTTTTATCATATGGAAGGACAAATATTGCATACTATCAACTTATGATATATATTCTTTTTCATGTTCTTAGGAAAAACTACTTCATCAAATGCGGTTAATTTAATCCCTCGTACACTCGATATAACACGTATTTTGTCCTAGTGGTTTTTGGAATATGCAATTTGGCCGTTGGACTTTTGTTATCAGCATATCATTTTGGTGTCCCTGAAATGATACAACAATGCTTCCTGAAGCCTGAACTTCTTAAGAAATTTTTACCTGTGTTTTTATTTTCTTCCACTGCTTGATGGGGATTGTTTATGGTTATTTAGATTTGAATATCCACAGCCCACATTCCAAAAATTATTGAAAGAGCAGTGCATGGAGCCCTTTTTTGTATTTCAGGTTCTGTCTTTAAACCACATCCTCTCTTTCCTTATCTCTAGTTCAGAATTCTATATTTCACCTTGTGTTATTTTTTTTTTTGTCTAAATTCAGTTTTATATATGCTTTATATCTTTTCATTCTGGCATTCTTCTTTGGTTTTGCAATACATCTGTATAGGTGTTCTGTGTGGGGCTTTGGTGCTTGGATGAATATTGGTATTACAGCTTGTTTACCCTCTTTATGCTGTTTATGTTCGAGTCAACTATGGCAAAGAGTAGGTTGAAGACTCTAAGCGAGCTAAGACGTGTTAGAGTGGATACCCAGACCATAATGGTGCATCGCTGTGGGAAGTATGTATTTTTTATGCAATTTTGGGGCTTTTGTAAATTATGAGTGTGTAGATATGTATAATTATGCCATCAACATGATTTTAGATGGGTGAAGCTCTCCGGGACTGATCTTTTACCTGGTGATGTTGTCTCCATTGGACGCTCTTCTGGTCAGCATGGAGAAGATAAATCTGTACCAGCAGACATGCTTCTTTTAGCTGGAAGTGCCATTCTGAATGAAGCCATTCTCACTGGCGAGTCTACTCCGCAATGGAAGGTAGTTCGTTTTCCTGTTTTCTGATTACTGTTATTTTATAAACTTTTGAAACTGTGATTATCTGACATTGGTTTTGACATTTGAGTGAAAAGCTATTAAATTTGAGTAAGTCTAACCTGGATATTGGATTTACATTTGGTTGTTGTGTTTTGACTAGCAGGCTATTTAATTGCTATAAGCCAATTTTTTTTTTTAAATAATCTGTGATAGGTCATTTATGTGACTTATGCTCATTTATATTTTTGCTTACCATTGAGGATGTTTGCGTTATCAATGTTCCAATATGAAGCCTAAATGCTTTCTTGTTAAATTGATTTCCTCAATTGAGTAATACTTTGTTTTCATCCTTAGCCTGAATGCTTTCTTATGTTCATATCAAACAAAACGGAAAAAAGTGGCTTTGTTTGTTTGTTAGTTATTCTTTCATTGGCTGCTGGTTTGTATATTTGGAAGTTGTTTGAATCACTCTCTCTAGAACTTGTGAAAACAGAAGAAAATTTTTCTCAGGTTTCAATCACGGGTAGAGGGATGGAGGAGAAGTTATCAGCCAAACGCGATAAGAACCATGTTTTATTTGGTGGGACTAAAATTTTGCAGCATACTCCAGATAAGGTCAGTCATGTGAATATGTAACATTGCCTTTTAAATTCCTGAGCACTTTTTTTTTTTGTATCAGAGACAGTGTCTTTGCTGTTTCAATTGATTCCTTTAATTCTTCCTGGAGTTAGAACTTTCCCCTAAGGGCTCCTGATGGCGGTTGTCTAGCTGTTGTTCTTCGAACTGGGTTTGAAACAAGTCAAGGGAAACTAATGAGGACCATTTTGTTTTCCACAGAAAGGGTACTTAAAATTTCATTCATAGTTGACTGAGGATTACTGAAACTTTTATGAAACATTCTATTTCTAATTCCTAATTTGGATTCTTCTTTTGATTATACTTGTTGAAGGTTACTGCCAATAGTTGGGAAAGTGGGTTGTTCATCCTATTTTTAGTTGTGTTTGCAGTAATTGCTGCTGGTTATGTACTTAAAAAGGTAAAGTACTACTTTTTGAGGTGATTTTTGGAATATTGTATAAGTTGGCCTATGCTAATATGATTTTCTTAATGCAGGGACTAGAGGATCCCACGAGGAGCAAGTACAAGCTTTTCCTGAGTTGTTCACTTATCATAACATCTGTAATTCCTCCTGAGCTGCCAATGGAATTATCAATAGCAGTTAATACATCTCTTATTGCATTGGCACGGCGTGGAATTTTTTGTACCGAACCTTTTCGCATCCCGTTTGCAGGAAAGGTAAGTTAATGTAGCCAATTAGTCATCCTTTCTCTCTCTCACTACTAGTCCTTTAATTGCTACTTTTCTTATTAAATCAGAGATGGTGTTTACCTTTCTGACATTAGTTGGTTGCCTTGGCTGTTTTAGTTGGGTTGCCATTCCTTCACTTTTGAGAGATGATAAAGGTTATAGATTAGTGTAATTTATCAAGAAACGCCAGCCTTATCAAGAACTGAACTTGTGCTTCTTTTCTCATTGACTTGTACATTAGCTTTTTATGACGTACATTTATTTCTTGATTGTACGGTTACACTCTCACATATGTGGTGATTTGGGGCACAGTGTGTGCTAGGACTTGTGTATCATTAGGTCACCTTATATTAAGCACTGTCATCATTTTTGTCCTGCAGGTTGATATATGTTGTTTCGATAAAACTGGAACACTTACATCAGATGACATGGTATGCTTCTTACATAACCTGATGTTGTGTGTTGGTTTTTGATATTGAATTTCCTTATATCTTGTTGCTGGTTTCAGGAGTTCCGTGGAGTTGTTGGGTTGACAGAGAGTGCAGATTTAGAATCTGATATGACTAAAGTGCCTGTCCGAACAGCAGAAATTTTGGCCTCTTGTCATGCCTTGGTGTTTGTGGATAACAAACTGGTATGCTTATGTAATTTTTGGCATGCTGTTCCTAGAATCCCTGAATTTTGGTTGTGAGCCATTTTCTATTATTGTACCTGTTCACCTTTACATTTGTTTTCCTTGGATGAAAGAAATATAGTTGGAATGCATATGATTAGAGTATGTCGAATGAACTTGTTGTATAGTTGAAGCACAAGAAAATGTAATATTGAACTGTAAAGGCCTGTATTGCCATAACAAGTCTGGTCATCTATTCCCACCTTCTATGTCAGCTGAATAAAAAAAAAAAAAATTGTCTCTGTTGATGCATGGAGGGAAAAATGGAGTTTAGTACAATTCACTAGTAGTATGGTTACCTGTTTCTGTGGCAGTTTTCTAGCAAAACAATAGGTATTTGTATTTCTGAGTTTTTTTAATTGTGTTATTTTATGATGACTTAGATAAATGTTATTTTAATACTCCTTAGACTGGACTGTTTATTAAGTTTCATTTACTTGTAATCAAAGGTTGTAGTGTCTCTGCAGTGTACTGTATCCTGTCATTTCATAAATAATAAACTCAGTCTTCTACTATTTTGTCCTCAAGAACTCTAAGCTTGCATGAATTAACACCCTTAAAGAACTGCCTTTTCTTTTTTTCTCTAGGAGATCCAAGTTTCAATGAAGCTTGAAGTATCCCTCTCCCTTACTACAGTTGTGATTGTTGTGACTAGTAACCATCACTCTGAATCAACTTTGGAGATGCCTTCTGGCTTCTCACCTTTTTGAGAACCAATAAGATGGCAAGGAGGGAGTTGTGCCAGACTTTTTTCCCCACACTTCTCATACTGAATCTGCACTGTAAATGAATGGAAATCATAAAAGTAAAACAGGGAATGGTCAGCCATCCATGATAGTCTTGTCCCCTTTAAGAAGTATTAGGTGTATTACTTTATTGGGTTTCTATCCCATTATCATCTTATGGTTGTCTTTACTGATGTCTAGGTCTTCCCCTCAGAATAAAGTGTTTGCAGAAATGTCATTTTTGATAGAACAACACATGAAACAAGTTTTCTTGGAATTAGTTTCATCAAGGCCTTGGGAAATTAACAGCTATATTTTACTGAAATGTCTTATTGTATGCTATTCATTGTTCTTGGTGCATCATTAAGATTCCACCTTATCATATTTTCCAGATAGCACAAGCAAACTATTTATTGATGAAGGCAGTTGGCTGACACGGGCTAAAATCCTTTCCATATGTTTGCTGTCCCTTGAGAATGCTCTAACATTTCCATAATTGCTTGTAGGTTGGTGATCCTCTTGAGAAGGCTGCACTTGCAGGAATAGACTGGAGTTATAAATCTGATGAAAAGGCGATGCCCAAAAAGTAAGTTGTGGAAATTGCGCCCTGGATTGATTTGATTTGTATGTCTACAATGTCATTTTTCTCCTGCTTAATCTCTGCCTAGAATATATTTTGATTGAAATCTTGATGTGGTCATGATCTGTTTTAAAAGACTATTCTATTACTATTAAAAGAAAATGAATTGAAGGGAAACCAGGCATGCGTTATAGATTTAATTTGCAGTGTAGAATAGATTGAAGGGAGAGATATTTCATAAACAGAGCCAAGTCCAAGGAGAATGACGAAAGAGAGGAATTCAATCACAGGCAATAAAGAGTGCAATATTGATCGAGTTCATTTTCATGGATTGGCTCTTGTTTAAAGCATTTAAATGTGCTAATTATTGTGCAAAATATTGGAGAAAGTCATTCAACTATTAAGTCATTAAATGACACAAGGATTATATCAAGCTAGTTTTCAACTTTCATCTACATTGAAGCATGGGAAAAATTATCATGTCTTTTAGGAATCCTCAGATAGGTAGTCTGTAAGAACTAGCTGGTAGATAATCAGACTGTGAAGGCAAATGGTTCCATGGAAAGATTTTTTCACAGCAAACTCCGCATCCTAGTTCATTGTGTTGGTGTGACAGTCTACCAGTCACTCTAAATTGTCTACAAGAAACGAGTTTCCTTCTGTTTGATATTTTGTATTCTTTATTTTTCGGAGTACATGGAGTTTGTGGTTTCCTGCATGTAGTTTTCTTTTGACAAGTGATAGATGTATTGAAATGCCCAGATGGAGGTGAGGTGAACCATGTAGGCATTAAGCAAGACATTTATTAATGAGAAAGACAGAAAATGGAAGAATGAAAGTTATGGATGAAAGGAAATAAGAGAACCAGATCAAATCCCACTTTGAGTTTTTCATAGTCTGGGTTTATTTCATTAGGCAGTTTCAGTGCAATTATTTGTCATTCTTATGAGTTGCAGAGGAGGTGGCAATGCTGTGCAGATTGTTCAGAGACATCACTTTGCATCCCATTTGAAACGAATGGCAGTTGTTGTTCGCACACAGGAGGAATTCTTGGCATTTGTGAAGGTCAGTTGCTTATGCTTTTCATACAAGTTACTGGACTTGAACAAATTTGGCAAGCAATTCACAGATTTAAGATATTGACCTTCTCATTTGCTGAGGACTCTGTAAACGGTTGTTTGTTTTTAAATATTTCAATCACTAGATGGGCCGCTATCAGATGTTTTGCAAAGGAGTGTATTGGAAGCTGATCTAAATGTGGTTCTGAGCCTCAATTGCCACATTATGACAATATTTTGCTAATTCTTTGACCCACACAACATTATCATTTGTTACTTGATTAGTGACCATTTTCTAATTTCATTGCCTGGCAAAATACAATAATATGAAAAAAGATTTGCTGATTTAATTGCAGTCTATCTTTTACTGTCCTTGGAGATATATCATCATGATTTTTGTTTTGGATGTTTCAGGGTGCACCTGAAACTATTCAGGATAGACTCGTTGACTTGCCACCATCATACGTTGATACATATAAAAAGTACACACGTCAAGGGTCTCGAGTTCTGGCCCTTGCTTTCAAGTACCTTCCGGACATGACAGTAAGTTTCTAATATCTTTTACTTTCTTCTTGCCTTTGTATTTACTTAAATAGTGTGCATATTCTATTTTGATTTTCACTGTTATATGCACTTGATACTTTTTCTGATCCACTGGGAAAAAAGGTTGTTGAACCCTATCTTCAATTTTATTGTTTGTCATTCATAATGCTAGATGCGGACCATACATTGAGTCTTAACTTGTAAATACAATTATAGGATTAAACTGATAAATATTCCATGTCAAAGTATCACGACCATTTCCACCCAGCTTCATCTTTTTGCCAGGTCATCTTGAAACACATTTCTGGAGATGTTAGGAATGCACAAGTGACTTATTTGTTGTCTTCTTTGTTGTTCAGTCTTCTCTGTTTTGCATCATTTTTAATTCTCTATAATGCCAATCATGAAATTCTTGCTTTTGTTTTTGCCCCTTGTCAATTCAAGCAGCAAACTATGCAAGTTAGTTAAAATGAATATATTATTTTACATTTTTTTTGTGGAGCAATAATTACTATAGTAATTTGTAGTTTAGTGTGAAATGCAAATCACTCATTTATTCTCGTGATGAGGCAGGGGATTTACCTTGTCTGAATTTTCTCATTGTATAGATTTGTTCAGTGCATATATGAACTTGCAGAATGACACTAAAGGATCCTCACAGTCAACCCCAAGTAGTTTGGGATCGAGTTCCTGTTGTATAAATTTGTTCGATGTGTATACCATGCATGCTGAAGTTGCTATATCTTTTTGTTCCGATGAAGGTTAGCGAAGCTAGAAGCTTGGACAGAGATGTAGTGGAGACTGGTCTTGCATTTGCTGGCTTTGCAGTAAGCAATAAATCCTTCAACATGATGCAACACCCCCCCCCCCCCAAAAAAAAAAAAAAAAAAGAAAGAAAAAAAGAAACCCTTCTAGGTTCTAATAATTTGCTTGTCAGTGATTACTTTCTGTATTCTTGTCATTATTAAAGTTTCATGATTGTAATCACAGGTATTCAACTGCCCTATAAGAGAGGATTCTGCTAGTGTATTGTCTGAATTAAAGAATTCATCTCATGACTTGGTAAGTGGTAACTTCTCAGTAATTTTAGTTGGCATATGTATGTATGCCACATTTCAACATATTAGATCGCCTGCTGATAAATTAAAAAAAAAATATGTTTATTGGTTTTCTTTGTTATGGATTTCAATAACTCCAGTTTTGTTTTGTTTTTTTTTCATTGGAATCAAGAAGTGCTCCTTGTGCCTTTTAAGGGTTTAGAACTGCTTGATAAATGAAATATGAGTTTTTTGCCAGCTTTGTGTATTCCTCATTTGATTGAAAATAGCACTCATGATGTTCACTGTTTTTAGGTGATGATCACTGGTGACCAAGCTTTGACAGCTTGCCATGTTGCTAGCCAAGTGCATATCATATCAAAGCCAGCATTAATTCTTGGTCCATCAAGGAGTGGAGAAGGATATGAGTGGATATCTCCAGATGAAATGGAGAAAATCAGTTACGGGTAAAGTTACCACCTCAATAAATTGAAAAAAAGAAAGGGAGGCTATTTTGATACTTTATGCCAAATATTTATGGCATTCATGCTCTTTTTATCAATTGTAATTTTGATTCTTTAGTCTGAGAAAAACAAAATGCATCTAATTTCAGTGACAAAGGGGCTGAAGAATTGTCAGTGACTCATGATCTCTGTATTGGAGGTGACTGTATTGACATGTTGCAACAGAGTTCTGCTGTCCTACAAGTCATTCCTTATGTCAAGGTTCTGAATCATACTGCTTGTTGGGGATTGATTTTCCATGATGGTTTCATCTTGATGATGCATGCCCATTATTATGGTTTCAGGTTTTTGCAAGAGTTGCTCCTGAGCAAAAAGAACTCATCTTGACCACTTTCAAAACTGTAGGGAGGGTCACGCTGATGTGTGGGGATGGAACCAATGATGTTGGAGCTTTGAAGCAGGTATATACATGATTTACACATGCACTTTCATTTCTTGAGCAAATATTTGCTCCAATTGTTATGGTACTGCATTTAGCATGCCCTTACTGTTTCTGTATGCATGGATAAGTAGTTCGTAGCTGGTAATTAATTGATCTCTGTTTTTTAATTTCAACAGCAATACATGCACACAACTGTTCCACAAATTTTTTTATTGTGTGCATGTGTGTGTGGTTGAAGACCTTTTTAGTTCAGACTAATCATATTATTGGACGGTAACCTGGAACACTTGACTTAGAATTGACTTGTTGCCAACTAGTGGACTTCAGTTGTTGGTTCAACCAGGAGCCAAGTATTTTAATTTCTTTTTTTTTTTTCTGGACCAATCAAACTTTATTATTTCAGCTTGGGTAGGATAGATCTTTAGCGATGCCCATACAATTTTAAAGGTAAAACTTGAGGTTTGACATCAGTCTTACAAGGACATAACAACAAAAACAGTATAAATACATGATACATTTTTTTCAGGCCCATGTAGGAGTAGCACTGTTGAATGCAGTGCCTCCAACAAAAAGTGGAAACTCTTCATCAGAAACACCTAAAGATGGAAATCTGAAGCCTTCAAAGTCAAAAAAATCAAAGCCTGAAGTTAGTAATCTAAATGGAGAAAGTTCTTCTAAAGGCAAAGCTGTCACAAAATCAGATTCCAGCAGTCAAACAGCTGGTAACCGCCACCAGACAGCAGCAGAAATGCAACGACAGAGGTTGAAGAAGCTGATGGAAGAGATGAATGAAGAAGGTGATGGTCGTTCAGCCCCCATTGTCAAGCTTGGAGATGCCTCAATGGCTTCTCCCTTCACAGCAAAGCATGCATCGGTTGCCCCCACCACAGACATAATTCGACAGGGTCGCAGTACTCTTGTGACTACCCTCCAGATGTTTAAAATACTTGGTCTTAACTGCCTTGCTACAGCATATGTGTTGAGCGTCATGTATCTGGATGGTGTCAAGCTTGGTGATGTGCAGGCCACAATCAGTGGTGTCTTTACAGCTGCTTTTTTCCTTTTCATTTCCCAAGCACGCCCCCTTCCCACACTTTCAGCTGAAAGGCCCCACCCTCATGTTTTCTGCTTCTACGTTTTCCTTTCTCTCATGGGACAGTTTGCAATCCACCTGTTTTTTCTGATGTCGTCTGTGAAAAGTGCTGAGAAATATATGCCTGATGAATGCATTGAACCCGACTCCGATTTTCATCCGAATCTGGTGAACACTGTTTCATACATGGTGAGCATGATGCTCCAGCTAGCCACATTTGCTGTGAACTATATCGGTCATCCTTTCAACCAGAGCATCACAGAAAGCAAACCATTCTTGTACGCCATCTTGGCTGCTGCAGGTTTCTTCACGGTGATCACTTCTGATCTTTTCAGGAACTTGAATGACTGGTTGAAATTGGTGCCCTTGCCACCAGAACTGAGGAACAAGCTTTTGATTTGGGCTTTGCTCATGTTCCTGAGCTGCTATACATGGGAGAAATTGTTGAGATGGGCTTTCCCTGGTAGGATTCCATCTTGGAAGAAACGACAACGTTTGGCTGCAGCCAATTTAGAGAAGAAGAAACGTGTCTGAACCATTACACAAGTCTTTGAAATTTGGAGAATAGTGCTGATAAGGAAAGCAGCAGCAAATCTAGAGGCATCAATTAAACGGTATGGATTCATCATCATTGCCTTGATATGTAACATTTGCATCCCATTAATTTTGATCACATTGTGGGAATTTTGTCTACCCAATTATACTACCAAGGAGAAAGAGATGAACTTTTTTTTTTTACCTTGGATCATTGAAGGTGAGAGAAGAAGAATGTCTCCAACCTTATTTTTACAAAGTTGTAGGTGGAAAATCTCGTACGCTACAACTCCAAACTATTTTTCCTTTTTTACTAGTTGATCCACATAAGAGAGAGGCTGCTTTTTTTTTTTTTTTTTTTCCTATCATTATGCTTTTGGGGTTTGTACTACCCCAGACATGTTTGCTATAGTAATGATATTTTGTGTTCAATGAGATGCACAAGGGTGTTCTCTCTTTGTTCCCTGATGCTGATAATGAGTGCTTTTAAGCAGGCAGGGCTGTGAACTAGAGAGTCAAGTTGTATTCAAGATTAGTTCGTGAAAACTAAATCGAGTTCAAGCCAAGTTTGAATAACATATTGAGTTTGCTACTTTTACAATGAGCTTGATCTTGTTCATAAATAAAATAAAATCAAATAAACATCAGTATAATCGTAATATAATTACTTTTTGAAAATTGATTCTTTAATCTCAATGTTATATGTTAACCTTAATTTGACTCTTATAGTCATTTAATATGTTCATTTCAGGTGTATTTTATAGATAATTTGCTTTCACTGTTATAATAAAGCTTTGGATTTTGCTAATATTGTTTTTAAAAATATATTTAATGTCTATGAATATCTCGACCAATTGCGCTTGTTAAACTTGGGAAAATAAAAAAGATTCTGAGCCATGATCTTAATTATAGGTAATATGGATTATATTGAACAATAATGTGATTGGGATTTGAATTCATCCGTTATGTGTGGATGAGAGGATGTGTGGTCAATGATTTTGGACGATCCAAATCTTAATCTTATGTATAAAATTATATCTACCAGATAATTAGATATGTTAAATTGCACCATTAATTTAGTGTACATATCTAATTTATATACTGCGTTGCTTGTTAATAAATTTTTTTTTTTAAATTAATTAATTTAGATATTTTAAATTATTTTTATGTGCTGATTATCAAAAATAATTTTAAAAAAATAAAAAATATATTATTTTAATATATTTTAACATAAAAAATACTTTAAAAAACAATCATAATTCAACTTTTAAAAACATTTTTTTTTGATGGATATTAAGCTTTAACAATGAGAAGATGCCAGGCAGGTAAATTAAATTTAAAACCCACAAATTTCTCCAACCTAAAAAAAAGAAGAGTAACCCCCAAGCAAACCATAAATTTTTTTTTTTTTCTGAAAATCCGTACTAGTTTAAAACCATTGGGAAGGACAGCACAGGACACCCCTGCCACTGCTGACTCTGCTCCTCCTGCAGCTGCCAAATTTAAATTTCAATCTCAACAACTAGAAGATGACCCAAAAAGGAAAAAAAAAAAAAAAAGCACGCTAGTACAACTGTAAATATATATATATATAAACAATTTGAAATATTTTGAGTAAACTATTATTTACTCCCTGTTTTTATCTAAATAACTTGTCAATCCTTTCTGTTTTAAAAATCTCATATTAGATCCCCTTATGTTTATATCTACCAATAATGGAGTCATCTATCATATTATCTAAACTGATATTAATAATATTTTTAATTAAATCAAAAAATTAGACATTAACTCGATGATATTTAATTAATTAGGACAAACTCGGTTAAAATTTAAAAAGGTTAATACCAAGAATTGTTTTTTTAAAAAAAACATAATATTATTTTTAAAAAAAATAATAAACCTAAACTAATCTAGTGTTTTGCAAGTTAATGTTATGATTTAATGACCAAGCTCTTTCCAAGTCAATTCCTACATTACAATTTATAGTTTGACAACTATGCATTTATACGTCACAATTTATTTTAATATACCTTCCTTTCAGGAAAAAAAATAAATTCAATTTCTCATAACAAAAAGAGAACTAGAGAGCCCGAAGGTACTGATTTATGATTTTTATAACAAACATAATTAAAATATAGAAATCATGAGATGTAAAGGAGAAAATATATAAATTTAATTTTTTTTACTAGAGAATTGTTTGGATTGTAGTGTATAATATTTTAAAAAGTATATTAAAATAATTTTTTTCCAAGCTTTTTTTATATAAAATTAGCAATTGAGTTTTCGTATATTTTTGTTTTGTGTTTTTTTATTATTAATTTACATATTTAAATATAAACCCTATTTATTTTTTCATGAAAAACCGAAAAGAAATCAGTTCTAGTTAGGCTACGTACAGCGTCGGCCCTAGACAAATAAGATACATTCCACTCTCTCTCCTCTTAGAAATCTCTCAAAACCCATCAATCAGACACCAAATCCTCAACTAACACCAAGGTAAGCAAACCCTAACTGTCTTCTTCTTTGATCCTTTTTTTTTTTCCTGCAAAAAAATCTGTGTTTTTTTTTTTTCTTTTTTCTTGTTCGTTTCGGGATTTCTTTTAACAATGTCTTGATGAATGTTTAAGGAAGAAACCCTTTAATTTTTAGGTAAAACCTTAAACCCTGATTTTGTTTTCTTTAGTGGTTTCTGGAAATTTTTATTTTATTATCTGCGTGCTTTGTGTTTTGGTTTTCTGCGGCTTTTTGTGTTGTGGTTGGTCTTTGAAACGGGGTGATGCAGGATAAGGGCATGTCGTTTTTGAGACCTTGGCTGTTTGGTTACCGAGGGAAAGAAGGAAGTAGAGGGGAATGGGCGTGTGGATCATGGGTTCTTTTTTGCCCTAACAAATAAATAAGTAAAAAAAATAATTAACGTTTTATTTTTTGTTTTTTAGTTTTTTTTGAAGGGGGTTTTTGTTGGAGGTGTGGGATCATAAAGTATGTGAACGATGTTGAAAATGCCGAAGGCTAGTTGTTTCTGAAAGATATTTCATTGAGAGCTTCTACAACCTTAACGTGATGTGTTGAATGGTTTCGTTGTTGAACTTCATCGCTTTTAGGATGAAACCCTTTTATGTTTTCGATTTTGTGTTCACTGTTGTTTTGGGATGCATTTAATCGAGTTCAAAAAGGGGTAAGCTTGAGAGAAATTGGTTGGGATATGTCACTATTGTGTTTTGTAAACCTATCTTGCAATTCAATGCAACTTTGTTATTGAAGAATGTGGATGATGGCAGATACATTTTAATACCATTAAACACTGAAAAGTTATGGATGCAATTACTGGTGTGTTTATTCTTTCCCCCCCCATTAATTTCTCTGTACCTCAATTCATTCTTACATAGTGTAACATGTTTCCATGTTTTGATTGTTGCTTTTGTCTTTTTGGTTGGTGTACTTTTTTATTTTTTCATGCATATGATTGCCCCTTCAATGGGTACCATGCTGAGAAAATTTGCTAGGTTTCAGCATTGATGTACCTTGATTCTGCATGAGATATTATAGGAAGTAGTATAATTGTATTGGCATTGAAAGTTTTTGATAGTGGTCTCGTGTATTTGCTTGTGATTCTCTGTGAAAACTTCTTTTTTTTTTTTTTAATCTTAAAAGGGTTTTGCTTGTCTGTTTCGCATTCACCGAGAGGAGGGCAGAGGGTAAAAGTACCTGTACTCCATGTTTGTTTGTGTTTTGTAGGTTAGTTTCAAGGGACGCTTTTTACCATCAAACACTTGCTTTTTGGCTATGGGATCATGTGCTTTTTGATGTCGCAGTCAGACAAAGGTAGTGGAAAAGAACCCAACACCTTTTGCCGTAAATGCATTTATATGTTGTAAAGAACATGGAGTCAGTTTTGTTTTTGAGGCATTCATTGTGGTTCATCTTTACAGGCTCTTCAGAATTGCATGAAAGTTGTGGCAGGGGAGATGAAAGTACGAAGAAAGGGGCGTGTTTGTTGGAGATAAAACGCACTGGAATGATACAATGGGGGGTCAGCAGGCATATTGAGTTCGTTGACAGTCCTGGGGAAAATAACCCTCAATTTCCACCTGCTGTTGTCGAGCATGGACAGAAGAACCCTCAACCTCGATCTGCCATTGTTAAGCATGGACAGAAGAACACTCAACTTCCATCTGCCGTTGTAAAGCATGGGAAGAATAACCCTCAATTTCCATCTGCCATTGTCAAAGAAGATTTGAAAGTAGGTGAAGATGGTATTGGGTCTTTTGTGTTGCCAGAAGCTAAGAAAAGGAAGTGTCATGCCCTCAGCGAACACAGAGAAGGACAAGCTGTGAGACGTGCAAAGGCAAAGAAAACTAGTCTTGTTTATAAGAGTAAGCAAATCAAGCGTGAAAATTCCATTTCAATAAAAAAGGAGAATGTCAAGGATAGATGGTCAGTAGACAGGTACAGGGTAAATCGTTACTCTTTTTCTTCCTTTCTGCTGGGTTGATATGTCGCATGATGATTCATAAAATGAATGATGTATCTGTTTTGAAGGTATAATCTGGCAGAGAAAAGTATGCTGGATGTCATGAAGGCTGAAGGGGCAGTGTTCGAGAATCCCATTTCCCGGTCAGCACTGAGAACCGTAGCTCGTAAACACATTGGTGACACTGGACTCTTAGACCACCTACTGAAGCACATTGATGGTAAAGTGGCACCAGGTGGCACTGAGCGGTTTCGTCGGTGTTACAACACCCAAGGGATAATGGAGTATTGGCTGGAGAGTGCTGACCTGGTTAAAATCAAGCAGGAGGCTGGGGTGCCAGATCCAAACTATGTTCCCCCATCTTGGTATAGGCCTGGTAGTGTTTCACAAGACTCTGTTTCTGCTAAAGAACTGACTTTGCTTAGAGATGAAGTAGCAAAAATGAAGAGGTAAATAAATAGTACTAGAATAAAAGTCTTGTTTACATTGAGCTTAGGTTTGTGTTCCTTGAATAATTAAGTCTGCCTCTTATAGGGATATGGAGGAGCTGGTATCCAAGAATCAAGAGCAGCACCAAGCTAACCAAATTGGGGTGAATGTTGAATCACTCTCTGCAGTAGAAAAATAATATGATTACAATTAAGATTGCTTTATATGGCTCCATTTTAAGTTTCTGTCTTTTCAACAGGATATTTACAAGGAATTTGTGGAATGGAGAGGTAAGATAGACCAGCGTCTAATGGGGATTTCAAGTTCTTTGGGTGGTTTGCAGGTATCAGAAGAACACCTTATCTTATGTTTATTTTTTCAACTTCTTACGTACTATTTGCACATGTCACTGTACATAAATCAATTGCCCCTGACTTTTCCTTTTGGACAGAGCATGTATAAGGATGTGATGACATGGAAGTCCAAGACTGAACAACAACTCAAGGAAATCTCAAATTCACTGAGCAGCATGCAGGCATCAAAGCAATGCACTGCCCTCAATCCAATTTCTGAAAGATGGGAGGACTGGCTGGAGAGCACCAACTTGGATAATATTCAAGGGGAAGACTTTGCACCTTGGTTAGAGAACACAGATTTGGTTAATTTTAAGCAGAATGCCTCACCGCAGGAACAAGAACCCTACAACGCTATTCAACCTTGGTTGAAACACTCTGATAACCCCTCTCAGGAGCCTGTTTGTGCTGGAGAGCTGGAGCTGCTTAAGGAAGAAATGGCCAAAATGAAGAGGTGATAATTTTTATTTTGACACAATTTTGGGTCGAGGTCTAGAAGACTTTATTGGTTGACCAATATCTATCACAACACCTCTCCTCACATAGCAAAAAAGATCTTTATTAATGATCCGAGGTTTGTTGTGCCCTTTTATGGTATAAACAGAGATGTGCAGGAGTTGGTACCCAAGAGGATGGAGGAAGATCAAGCTAATATGACCCCAGATTCATCTGCCACGGCCAATTCCAAGTCAGAACTTGACAATTCATTTTCATTCTTTCAGGTGACATTTGATAGCATCTGGTCAAAATATCTTGCTCGCTTTACCTTCTATCATGGTTTGTGAGCTCAATTAAACACGTATTTTAAATATTGCCATTACAGGAGATGTTCAAAGAGTTGGGAAATTGGAGAGTGAAGATGGAACAACAGATGCTGGAGATTTCCAATGCTGTTAATACTTTACAGGCATCAAAGCAATGCATCACCTGAAGCTTTAACATGAAGATAGAAAAGATAGCATGTTAGTGATCAATCCTTCCATTTTGATGGAAACCACTTACCCTTAGAGTAGTAGGATTAGATACTGTACAGATTTAACAAGCTAAAACAAGAGCTCCTGCTGTGTCCGAATCATCCAAACCAATAGCACCGGCATCTGACCTTTTGGCCATCGAATGAAAACTTACACGAACCTTTAACATATGGAGATGCTAACTGTAGGGATCGCTCTTTACTGTTTTTGGGTTATAGATGAAGTTGGACACCTTGAAGCAGATCCTTTTCGCTGTCTAGCAGTTATATAAGTATATTTTGTTTAGGGGATGGGATTGTAATGAGTTTCTGAATATTGCACTCCTTCGTCGATACTTGAGTTAATTTACTTGCAGTCCTCTATTGTGTTGGCCAAGCTATAATATAAATGGTTATTGCAATATGCTGGAAAAGGCTAGCATGTTGCCTTTTCTGGCATTTTTTTTTTCCCTTGAAACAGGATTTCAAGTTGTCCTTGTTTCTTGTTCATCAGGACGGGGTTTATCCCTTTGTGAACCTGTTTTGCGAATCTATGCTGTGGCCAAACAGCTCATGCTTCCGTGTATGCATCTGATATCGGCAATACTTTGTGGCAGTAAACTGCTTAATTTTAAAAAGAGTGGTTAATGTTTTCAAATAATTTTTTATTTAAAAATATTAAAATAATATATATTTTTATTTTTAAAAAATAACATTCATGCTAGACCTTCATTCTAAGGTACATGATCTCTTATAAGTTGATTTTTTTTTTTTTATTTAAATGTATTATATATAAACATTTAACATGATAGTTCAATTATTATTTAATTTTGTTATCGTTATTAAATAATATTATAAATTGTCATGGGAATGTTAACAAATTTGTTTCAATCATTTTGTATATGAAATGAATAAAAAAATATCACATGCGAATTGAATTCAATTAAAATTTGTATATTTATATTTTATATTTTTTTTAATAAATTTTGGCATGATTTGATAGCATTTATTAATTTATTTTTCTTTTAATTACATACAAAAACCTGAAATGTGACCTTGAAGTTTGAAAACAAAAAATCTTTCGAGAAAGAGCTTCTAATAAATGTCTGAGTTGGATTAGAAAGATTAAAAACTTGGAATGTGACTTGAAGTTTGAAATTGGTTAATTTGAAAGCTCTCAGGATTTTTTGTGAAAGAGCTTATAAATATACGAGTCCTTTTGCCTAGAGCTGACCATACTAAATTTTGTAGTATTTTGTTCAATAAAATGCCTTCTTTTCTCATCAATATTTCCACTCTATCAACTTTACCTTCTTTTTTTTTTTTAAAAAAAAAAAAAATCGAAAAAGAACATGATGAAAATGATTAAATTATAAATATATTTAGAAACCACAAGAACAATTTAATTAATATTTCTAAACTACAAGGAGTAAGTTATAATTAACCCCATCTATAAACAGTTTCTGTTGCAGTGCAAGCCTGTCGAAGGCCCCTCACCCCTATGTAAATAATCTCACTACTTTACACTATATTCAATCCACTTGTTTAAAAAATGTCTCCAGCTTATGCATTGCTCGTAGTCTTCTTTCTTGCTCTCTCCCTCGTGAGTTGTTCTGGTTTCTAGCATAGTAAGAAAAATATGATGAAATAAATGTTTTAAAAAATAATACAACTTAGAGAGTTGCATATAACATGTCTAATTTGCGGGCCACAAATGTCATTTATGACTCTCAAATTGCAAAATTTGCACACAAGATTCAATAAAGAGAGAGAGGAGAGATAAAGAAAGAAAAAAAAGAAAAAGACCTTAGAGTGTGGAAAGATCTTGACGAGATGAATTCAATAACATAAAAAAAAGGTCACCAACAATAATTAGAGTGGGCCATACGAGCGGCCTAAAAGCAAGTGAGTCCTCCTGATACCTTTGGATGACTTGTGTGGCCCACTCTGTTCATGGTTTGTGATATTTTTTTGGTGTAGTTAGATTCTTATTGTCAAGATCTATTTAATGGTATCAATGGTGTTGTTATCATTGTTTGTTTTCTCCTTCTCCTCTTCTCATCCTTGTAATTCAAGGGGAAATGTCTTATCTATAGAGTCGTCACCTAATATTGTGATTACTAAAACACCTTAACTTGTCAATAAAGATTCTATGGTACAAGACTAATTACGCTAAATGAAAGATACTATCATCCTTAAAGTATTTAACCTAAGGTAGGCTGTATTGCTATTTTTGTCTTAATTGATAAGGGTTTGTTTTGCTATGTCATAAATGGTTAGCCTATAATATTTAAGACTCTAGCATCAATGAATATTCAATTAAAAATACTTTCAACTCTAGCGTTGATAAGTACTGCACATAGAAAAATTAATGTAAAAGCTAGAGAACAAACTTATATAAAGAAAAAATTATCAAAATTTAAATTTTAATAATAAATATATAAATAATACAAATACAAAAAAATTAATTATAAAAGACATAAATGGGTGGTTTAAATTGTGAAAAAGAATAGAAATTAGGACAAAGTGTAATTAAGAAGAAATGGGACCAAAAAAACCCATTTCTTCTGCCTTGCAAAACTGGTAGCATACATGCAAAAAGGAGGGGAGATTTTTAGATTTTTCCAAAAAATTTGAGAGAGAAAACACCAAGATTTAACAAATTTTACAAGTCTTAGACAAGTTTGTAGGAGAAAAACATCATTTAACAAGAGAGATTACAAGAAACAAGTGTGGAAGTTATGAGGAAAAGAGTGGTGAGTGGCCGGTTACATGCAAGGAGAAGGGAGCCAAGATTTTTAAATCAATTGAGAAGTAAAGCTCTGACTTCTTTCATGTAAGAAGTTTTAAACTCAACTTTTACGAATTAAGCTTCAATTTTGTTGAAATTCCACAATTTTCTTGAATTGGGAATTAGGGTTCTTAAACATAAATTGAGAAAAATAAAAAATTACCTAAAATTAGACCAATTAGAGTGCTCGAAATTACTTTGGATGTGAAATATTGTAAGGATAACAAAAATAAAATCCATGGAAAAAGGGTCTAAGGCGGCCGACCATTAGGAGGGTGAATGAGAGGGGTAGAAATTATGATTTTATTTGTTAGATTGTTCTTAATGTGTTGCTATAATTTAAATGATGATTAGAAAAGAGAATTTTCATTTAAAAAGTAAAAGGAACTCTTAGTCCCTTTGAGGCTGAGTTCGGCTAGGATGAAAATTAGTAAGGGAAAAGGGAGTTTGGAGATTTCATATGAAAAATTATGAGTGAATTAGGCCCATCAGAAAGCTTACTAACAATAGGAATAAGATAACTTAATGATATGAGGATTTTGTAAATTAGTTTTCATAGGTTATGAGGAGTGGAAAGGAGTTTATGGGCCATATGTATGGCCTATGACGTGTTTTGGGGTTGGTTACGAAAGGTAGGAAATCATAGATGTAAAACATGTGCAGATTTCTTGAGGTGGTTGACGGACATTGTACAAAAAAAAAAAAAAAAAAGGGTAAAAGTAGTGTAAACGGCCTCGAGAGGTCATATTTATGAAGGTTGCCATACCTATGGCATGGGATTAGCTATTTAGAGAGAAAGGAGGGAAAAATGGATAGTTGGAGATGAAATTAATCCACTGACATTAAACTAGGCATATTTGTCTCCTTGATTCCTGAGAGGTTTGGGCTTAAATACGATAAAATTTGGGGAGGGTTCCTTCATAGAAGTTGTAGTATGGGATGCTAGCTTTCCAACGAGTTCAATCTCGCTTAATTTTGAGCTCTATATCTCCAGATATAGATAAATATCAGAGGAGAGGTTGAGCTGCCATCTTTGCTGGCAAATTCAACAAATTGATAAAACATGGAAATTTAGCCATGTTAAGGGTAAAATCCAGTCCTTCCCTTCAGAAATTTTATAGTGTCATGTCTTGACATTCGGCAGGAAATAAATGAGAACATAAATGTAAGGAAAACAATTGAATTTTGTGATGTTCATTATGATTTGATAATGAACTGTAATCTTAAGAGATGTAATGAGAACATAAATGTAAGGAAAACAATTGTAAAATTAATTCAAAGGCTAAACTCTGCAATGTCAATGATATCTTTATTTTTGCCAAACAATGTTAGTAAGTTTATTACACATACAATCCTTTTTTTAGAAAGCATCATTTAAGAGTTGATTAGTTATTTGTAGTGAAAACCAAACTCGGGGCTCAAGTTGAGGTTGTTTAGGATGAAAATGATGAATTAACTGTGGGAGATGATGTTTTTTTAACTTGGTGAGTTAGTTGATTCTTATCAAGTTTCCCTATCTAATATCTCTTAGAAGAAAATTCAAATTTCTGCATCGTCGAGAATATTTTTGTTGATGTTGACGCTGGGGGGTTGAATGATGTTTTGAGATCCAGTGGAAACTCATAAGTCGATGAAGATGATAGCAATGAAATCAACATAAAAGATTGTGATGGAGATGAGGATGGGTCAATTGACGAAAAAGAAGACAATTCTGATTAGTTTGCAACACATGAATATGTAATGCTATAAACTATAGTGTAATATTTAAGGATGAAATTCACTTAAATGTAATAACAATTATGTTAATTTATTATTGAATGATAATTGAATATTTATTTTATTATTATGATGTGAACTAGTGTTATTGTGTTATGTGTGTAACTATGAATTTAAGTACTTACATGATGGATAGATAGGAAATATAAATACAATTTAACATCAGACACTGTTTTACATCAATGAAAATACCGATAAACTATACATTACATACTGGTATACCGACATAATGTGTTCGTCTGAATATTCTAGTGACTATATAAACTATTCCTCTTTTCTCTAGCACTATTCACGGTGTTCATTACATATGGATATATCAACAAAATGTTTCTGTTGGTATATTCTAGTGAGTATGAGAACTATTCACTTCTTAATGCACATTAATTAATGTTCTTTTGACTATTCATTTTTTTTCCAATGATATAATGAAAAGTTGTCAGTAACATTTAAATAGCTTTCTAAAAATATTAATATTTAATTTTTTGTTTGTGATTCTGGTGGCAAAACTAAATTAAAAGACTAAAATTAGAACAGACAGGGCTTTATCTTCTTCTTCTCTCTTCTCCTCTTATAGAGTCATCTCTCTCTCTCTCTCTCTCTCTCTCTCACACAACACACACACATTTTCTCCTCTATTCTCTCTCTTATTCTCAACCGAAATCAAACATTTTTTTCTCTTCTCATCCTTACTATGTTGTCTTTCTTCATTTTTCTTCTTTTTATTGGGTTTATTAACAATCTCTTTTCTTTTCTTTATTATTTTTTTTAATTATCAGTCGAAGTTAAGCATGCCATTAAGGTAAGAATTTTCCATTCCTTTTTCTTCCATTTTTGTGTTTTTTTTTTTCATTATTTTTTTTTTTGTCATTATTTTTGCTCAAATTTATATTCTTAATAATTTTATGAATTAATAAATGTGTTGAATTTTATTTGTTATTGAAATATTTTTTATTATTTTTTGAATTTTAGTTTTTTTTTTCATTTTTGTTGTTCAATTTCAATTAAATGTGTAGGATTAATTTTAATTATTAATTTTGAATTTTTTTAAATTTAGAATGATTTTTTTGTAAATTTAGGATTAAAAATAATGAAAAAAAAAATCTTAATTTTAGAATGATTAAAAATATTATCACCCGTAGAAAATGAAAATTTTCTATGAAATTGAATTATGCTAAATTGTTATAAGTAATTGAATAAAACAAACTGGTTTGTGGTATTTATGTTGTGTATTTGCAGGTTTAAAATTTTGGTGTAGTCTCTTGTGTAGGAGAGGTATTGCTAAATGTTTTTTAAAAATAGGAATTGTTTAATGTTTTTATCCATTAATTTGTGTAGATGCCTTAGAGAAAGTTTGTTGTATGTCACGAGGATAAGATCGCTGCTAGTTCTTCTAACAGCGATGCTGACGACCATAAGTCTTTAGGTGCCTACCAAAAACAAACACTTGAGGCATAAACATTGACTTACGATGTGGGCTCGTCAAGTGCAATGCCGCAATGTTGAAGGGGGTCCCTTCACAGTGGAATCCATTTACCCATAAGCACGAGGCCTAATGAGATAATGACTTTTCAATGTAAGTTTGTTTTGCTTTTACAATAACATGTTTAATAATTTTTTTTGAAAATAATTTCAATTTAACTAATACAATTTTAGGTTTATAAACATTAAGGCTACAAGAACAATAACATTGACCTTTAAATTGTTTAATGAAATTTCATTGCTCAGGTTTCCAAACATCCTGAATGGAAACTATAAGTCGATGAATGATTTTCAAGGTTTAATGTTATTATAAACTTAAATATATTTTTTATTTTAATTTGGTTAGTTTATTGAAGTTATTGAAAATTTTCTTTTATAAATTTTTTTACTTCAAGTGAAGAATATAACATTTAAAGGAAAACTCTAACATGTATCATTCTCAACAGCTCCAATTAATGTTCAATCTTAATAGAGTATTGACTAGGAACATTTAGGAACAATGCTTTTGATACAATAAAATCTCATAATTATAATAACTTAATAATTTTCTTTGCAAAATATTTTTGGTCTCAATATCTTTATCTTCACTTTTGATTCATTAATCAAATATTAGATCCATTAATTAAATATTTGATGAATATTAAAGATAAATAAAATTTTTATTAAAATATATATATATATATATATATATATATATATATATATATACACACGAACGAAATCAATACTGCATATAACTAACCAATAAACTACATGACATACAGATTCACATGTTGGTCCTATTTCTCTTGCCCCTGATTTTAGCCAATGCTCTTCTAGTTTCTTTTTCTTTTTGTTTCAATCCATTTGAGTAATGGCCTGAAAAAACTCCAGTTTGTTTGACTATTTTTTTTTTAATAAAAAACAATTATACACATCACTCGGTATGGTAGATGTTTCTATTTCTTAATTCTGACACAATAATTAATTATAATTTAATTTAGAGATACTTAGAGTTTGTTAAATATATTAAAACAATGTGTTTATTTATTGACAATAAAGACATATTTTTTCGCATAAGGATTATAATCATATCCTAATATTTTATATTTGTGATAATCTTTTATTAAAAAAAAAATTATATAATTAATTGAAAAAATTTATATGAGATTTATAATAAAAATACTTAGAGTTTGTGACATTAATTAAATATAAAAATATAAAAAACTTAGTTTTAATATTTCACATTGCTAAGCTCAGTGAGAACCAGGCTGCATGGCTTGAAATAGATGTTACCATAGAAGAGGTTTACTTGGCATCTTCAAGTAGTGAAGGCTCCAAAACCCCAAGACCTTGACGGTTTCAACTTCAATTTCTATAAGAAGTTTTGAGAGTTAATGAAACATGATTTATTCACAGTGGTTTTTGAATTCTTCAGGAGAGGTAAACTTCCTAAAGGTATTAACACCAGCTATATTGCTTTAATTCCAAAAGTTGTTAGCAGCTCCTCTTTTAATGATTATAGACCTATTAGCTTATTAAATGGATTATATAAGATTATTGCTAAGATTCTTGCCACCAGGCTAAAAGAAGTTATGCAATGTGTGGTTAGCCCCTCCCAATCAGCTTTCATTGCTGGCAAGAACATCCTAGACTCGGTTTTTATTGCCAATGAAATGCTGGATTCTACGAAATCTCGGAGTTGTCAAGATTTCCTTCTTAAACTTGATTTTAGAAAAGCTTTTGACACTATATCCTCATCTTATCTTAATGATGTTATGGGCTACATGAACTTTGGTGCTTGATGGAGAAAATGAATTATGGCATGTGTCTCAACTACAAGACTTTCAGTCTTAATCAATGGTTCCCTCATTTATAAGTTCGTAGCTTCTTGTGGTCTTCGATAGGGGGCCCCCTATCCCCTGTTTGGTTGTTGAAGGTATCTTTGTTTTCATCAGCTCGAGCTTGAAAATTGGTGCACTGTATGGGATGGACTCTTTAGGTGTAAAAGTTATTCATCATCTGTAATTTGCAGATGACACACTTTTCTTCCTACCAAATGATCTTCAATGTCAGCTAAATGTCAAGAGAATGTTAGGATGGTTCAGTTTGTGCTCGGGTCTCAATGTCAACTTCCATAAGAGCAGTCTGGTGGATGTGAATGTTGATGGGATATATGCTAAAGGGATTTCTGGTGTTCTCAGGTGTAGATGTGATACTCTTTCAATCAAATACTCAAGGCTCCTTCTAGGTGCTATCCCAAATAGGATCTCTGCATGGAAACATGTTCTCTCACAGATTCGAGGGAGACTCAGCTCTTAGAAAGGGCGGCTATTATCAATGGAGGGGAGAGCAATTTTGATCAAAAGTGTAATCTATGCCATACCTCTCTATTACATGTCCATCTTTTGCATCTCAAAGGCAGTGGCCCATAAGATCATAGCTATGCAGTCTCGGTTTTTATAGGGTGGGAGTATTGATAACAGGAAAATTCACATATTAGCATGGGAAACAGTGGCAAAAGAAAAAGATAGGGCGATCTTGGAGTTGGGACTATATCAGCAAAAAACAAAGCTCTCCGCTTCAAATGGATTTGGAAATTGGAAAGCAATGACAAAGCTAGTTAGGTAGATTTCATTAAGAAAAAATACAGTCCAAAGTTCATAAATGGGGTGCCCCAATTTAGGAAAAAAACTCTCAGGGATTTGGCGAGGTATTTGCTCTACCATTACTAGTAAGAATCTTGATAGCACTTGTATTCGTGCTGGTAAATTTAAAATGGGTACTGGTAACCATATAAAATTTTGGTTAGATACTTGGTTGACTGGCTTCTGTTTAGCTAACTCTTATCCTGCTCTCTTCCATATGTCCTCCTCCAAAACAAGGATTGATAGTCAGATGAGATACTAGATAAAGGATACTAGATATTGGAATTTAAAATGGATAAGACCCCTTAATACTAGTGAGAATCTGTTGTTTCAAAGGTTATTGTCTATTTTAATCTTGCAGTTATTCATTGATCAAAAGAAGACAAGTTGATTTGGGAATGGGGGAAGGATGGAGGCTATACTGCAAACTCTTGTATGCTTGCCTTTGAAAGGACCAGGTTTGCTGGAATTAAAACTTATGTTATAGATGTTTGGAAATCAATTTGCCCTCCAACAACAGAAATGACTTTATACCTTAAATGAAGGCCTTTGCACAAGAACCTTCCTGGTGAAGAGACACATCCTGAGCCCTCAAGATGACTATTGCCCTTTCTATGAGTATCATTTTGAAATTGTCTCCCATATCCTCATGCATTGCCTAATGGTTTGGAAACTATGGAATAAAATTGTAGCTTGGAGAGGTTTGAGCTGGGTAATGTCATATGCCCTTGACGACCTTCAATGTCAATGGCTAGGTCTTCTGCATGAATATCATTGTAAGTTTGAAAGATTTGTTTGGGGGGGGCTTTATGTTTAGCAATGTCTGGACTACATGGAATGCTAGGAACATTTTGATATTTGAGGAAAAGCAGTCAATTTGAGAAGATATCATATGTCATTTGTTCTACTTTGATGCAGGTTGGATCATAAATTTGAATTCTTCATTTTGGTATACAGGTGTTGATCTGTATAGGAATCATGAATGCATTTCGGCTTGGTCTGCTTAAATTCTAATTATGTTTGGTTTTTGTGTTGTTGCTCCATTAGTAGGGCTATTTGTTTCCTTATTTTTCTTTTTTTGTACTTAGGCTAATACCTAGGCTACAACTTATGTAGCTAAAGCTCTGCTCTTTCTGTTCGAGTTTTCTCTATTTATTCTATATATATTCTTGATTTCATCAAAAAAAAAAAATTCCTAAATAATGCTTGTATATAAAAGAAGAAGAAACAATTGTTCATGTCTTTTATTTATTTTGAAAACACAGAAAATTTGAAAAGAAAATTATAGTTTACCTCTAAAATGTGTTTTTCAAAATGGATATAAATTTCAAAAATTAAAAATTTTGTTTTAGTTTTTTTTTTTTTTTTTTTTTTTTTCCGAAAACAAGGAGTAATAATTGTATTCTCGACATTTTATTATATTATCTACCAATCATTATTTTACACTATCTTCAATCAACTTGTTCAAAAAATATCTCCAGCTTATTCTCGTGCAATGATACTGGTCTTCTTTCCTACTCTCTCCCTCGACATTAACTTATACACAGTTGTCTACAAGCCACAGGACAATGGCGGCTAACATTGTCCCTTCACCCAAAAAGGTGTCCACCTTCCTCCAGGTCAGTGATTGCTAGAATAATATTTGCTAGAAAAAGAAAAATATTAATTGTGAATTCAAAACATGATGTGCACTTTAACTAAAATAGATGGACAATTATATATATGTGGTGATAAATGTATAAAAAAATTAATAACACTACCCAAATATTAAGTTATGAAGCTTAAAACAGGCACAAATTATGTTATTCGATCCAATGTTTAAGTTGGAAGTCCAGTCTTGTTTTCAATGAATAAATGAAAATAAATGCTAAAATGAAATTAAAGGGATAAAATGTAAGATTTACTATTATGCCATCTAAAATGTACTTCTTTTCTTTTTACTATTATGTAAGATTTACGTTGGTAGCAAAAGAAATTAGTGAAAATCTGGGATCTCAAAGCTCTCTATGCTGTGCAAATGAGTTGAAATTAAAATAACGTAAAAAATTGTACAATTATTGGCATATGGCTGGCTAAACAACCAAGAAAAAGTGGTCTCCATAGGCAGCTGTGGCATATTCTTCCCGTAAATACCCACATGCTCAAAAGGTACAATTATAACAAGATAATCACTAGTATTTCTTTAGCATCCTCGTTGACGGCTAAAGAAAATTTTAGCAAGAATGAATACAAAAGGTTTCATGAGATCGTACACGTGGAGAATCATATCATCATGTGTGTGCATGCATTGTAAGGGTTTTGGTTTTTTTTTTTTTTTATTTTTTATTATTGTTGGCTTAGGATATTTTTCAGACATGTTGTGTGCTGATTATTATACAATATGGCTTAGAATCAAATGGTGGTTTTTTGCTACCATAGTGGTTATCTCCTATGCTCTCACCTTGGACAAAATTCTTAAAATTTACCATAGATTTATGATTTTTTTCTCTTCTCATAGTCTCCTAGGCTTCTCATTACCATGAATTGACGAGTTAATTTTGCAATCTTTTATTTTTCAGAAATAAATCTTTTCATCCCCTTCTAATCTTTTTTTATGTGACTTTTTTTGCTATGATTTTCCAACAACACATCACAATTAACCACCAGGTATCATTGAGTTTTGATACCAATTCACGTTGATGTAAACAAGACTAAAAAGATGACAAACACAAACAACATTGAATTTTGTGGAATTGGGTCACAAGACAAAAACTATAATTTTAAACTTTCTTATCCAATATTTTTCGAATGGTCTATTGAATTAAATACAAGCTAAACAACACTATTTATATTAGTTTTAGGCTTAAATTTAATAAGAAAAATAAAATTCCTAAACTAAATAAGAAAATATCATAAAGAAAAAATATATTAAAAAACTAAATAGAAATTAAACCAGGATCGGTTCTTTGTCACTTTCTGGCTAGTGATACTCTTATTTGGGTTCCAACAAAGGATCGAGACATGACTACATGATAGTAGGTCAAAGTTTTGTATTGTTGTAGGTGTTTCTAATTTGCTTCTCCCATCAAATTCTTCCTCTTTTTCACAATTTTTTTCTACCCTATTTGGGGAAAAACTCCTATCCTCTAGAAAGTAAAAAATATTGAAAGACATTCTTTACAAGAAAAGTACTATCATACTTGGATAAATTCACAGTATTTTCAATTTTATATTCAAACTTTACAAGAAATGGGATGAGAATATAGTCTTAATAAATTTTGGAAATTAAGTGAAATATTCATGAAAAGAAAAAACAAACTCATTTAATTTGTCATAGGGAAGGTTCCAAAACCTTTGTAAGCGGAACAAATCTATTTTTTTATCCTCTTAGAACAATCTTGAACATCCACCATTGTTGAATGATTTGCTCAATAATGCTTGAGTTAGCTCATTTGGCACGTGAAGAATGGAGCAAGTATTAATATAAAAATGATGTATGAATGTAGTAGAGCAGCTGGGTAGGTTCTTTTCTCAATAATTTCCATGTAAGACAAAGAACAAATGGTTGAAGGTTGTACCACCCTACAGATTAACATGAAAGCCAATAATGTCATTGTTACCATGCAAACCAGCGGTGGGGTGAGGGGAAGAGGAAACCAGGGACGCCTAAAACAACGATGCCATTTAGGCAATAACACACTATTTCATTTAAGATTTTTTTCTCAACTTTCAATTTAGTCCTTGTACTTCTAGTTATTTCAATTTAAGTCAAATTCATACTGAATCGTGGTTTTCTCTTCGAATTGACCCCTAATCGAAACCAAATCAGTCCTTGCACACTAGATCCAATTTTTATTCAATCCTTGGGCTTTCGATGTATACAATTTCTATCAATTTGACCTTGAAAATTACTTTTTTTAATTTCACCCTAATTGAACTCAAGTCAGTCCCTCAATATCAACACCTTTTACACTTTCATCCTTAGCTCTTCAATTGATGCAATTTCAGTCAAATTGAGCCTATAAAATCAATTTTTCTCTTCAATTAAGTCTGTAATTGAATGAATTATAAACCCAAACATTTTCATACCCTTCATCTAGGTTATTGACTTGCAAAACTATCTAATTTTGCCCTCAATTGATTTAATTGAACCTCAAAATAAATATTGATTATTGAAAAAAGAACATGTATTTAGATATTTCCCTTCAACTAAAAAAAATTATATTTTTTTATTTGACATGAATAGCTGACGGTTGAGCACCAGTTTCTTCACTAATAATATGATTTCCATCTTTATAAAGAAATTCTAAAATATAGGAGTCTAAATACCCTATTTAGCAAGCAAGAAAGAGTACGGTGAAGCCTACAAGACAGGATCATTCTATGTCTAGAATGCATTCATGACCATAAACACCACCTTTAACACATTGAAAGCCAACTAAAGCTAACACATTGAATGTCAAGTTAAGCTAGGCTTGGCAATATAATCTTTAGGCAAACAAATGGAGATACACATTCCCTAACCTTCGTTTTATTTTTCTCCTTCTATATATTTTCTTCCTCTCCATACATCTATTGACTCAAGTATTAGAGAATTATCTATTCCTCCTAAAAATTATTTTGTTAGTCAAGCTCAATAATCAAGCCAGCCCAGTCCAAGAAGCTGGATGCAAGTTCATTTTTTGTGTGAGTTTTTCTCACAACTTTTTTAATGGCGTTGGAGAATTGAATAAAAAACTAGTTCATCTACAACAAAAAATATTTATTTATCGTCATGAGGTCTATGATGAGTCATTCTTTCACTTTAAAAAAAAAAATCATAATTGCAATACTATGTCTTCTATATCACATGTTGTTAGCATATTTGATTCATGGTTATGTCATACTAATTCTAAATTTGTTGTAGTCATACTATTCCACCATGCTTAAAGCTCATTACCAGCCGTTCCAAACATTACTATTAAGTTGTCTGTGTTTTGACAAACACCTGCTTGTTGAATTGTTGTATTTTTTAGGATTAGAGATTTTGTTTTTTCTTCTTCTACTGTTTATTAAGAATTATGCATATTGGTTTCTATCTTACTCCCTTTTCTTATACTTCCAGACATATATGTGTATGTTTGTGGATGAGGCAATGAGATAGACAAGATTTAACGTGGACCTTCAAAGGGAAAAAACTCTATGTATGGTCTCACGTGTTAAGCCCTAATATTTTATATTTGTGATAATCTTTTATTAGAAAAAACTTATATAATTAATTGAAAAATGTTTATATCAGATTTATAATAAAAATACTTAGAGTTTGTGACATTAATTAAATATAAATATATATAAAAATTAGTTTTAATAATTGTATTCTCGACATTTTATTACATTATCTACCGATCATTATTGTACACTATCTTCAATCCACTTGTTCAAAAAATATCTCCAGCTTATTCTCATGCAATGACACTGGTCTTCTTTGCTACTCTCTCCCTCGACATTAACTTATACACAGTTGTCTACAAGCCACAGGACAATGGCGGCTAACATTGTCCCTTCACCCAAAATGGTGTCCACCTTCCTCCAGGTCAGTGATTGCTAGAATAATATTTGCTAGAAAAAGAAAAATATTAATTGTGAATTCAAAACATGATGTGCACTTTAACTAAAATAGATGGACAATTATATATATGTGGTGATAAATGTATAAAAAAATTATTAACATTACCCAAATATTAAGTTATGAAATTAAAGGGATAAAAAAAAAAAAAAACACTATTTATATGGGAGGAGGCTGCAATGAAGTAACCAAACCTTTCAACTTTTTTTTTTCTTTTAAAAAAATATTAATTTAATTATTAAAGTAATATACAAACGTTGCCCTGATCCCTTCCCCCTCCCTATAAATAACGTCACTCAGCTCTCTACTTTACTATCCTCGAGTCGATCAATCATCAATCTACTTATTTCAAAAATGTCTCCTGCCATTTCTGGTGCACCATTCCTGATCTTCTTTCTAACTCTCTCCCTCCACATTTCCTTCTCCACTGCTGTCCGTTTACCAACCAAAGTGCCCAGCTTCCTCCAGGGCGATACTTCTCCACCCACTGAGAAGTATTGGTTCTCACGGTTGCCCAACACTCCATTGCCAAAAGCCCTTCGAGATACTCTACAACCTGGTTATTATCCTTCAGTGATCAGAGATTTCGCTAATGGCGAAAAAATCAGCGTTGATGCTCGTGAAAAATATGGAAAAAACTACAATGGAGCAGAGAGCGTTGATGCTCGTGAAAAATATGGGAAAAACTACAATGGAGCAGATAGCGTTGATGCTCGTCAAAAATATGGAAAAAACTACAATGGAGCAGAGAGCGTTGATGCTCGTCAAAAATATGGGAAAAACTACAATGGAGCAGATAGCGTTGATGCTCGTCAAAAATATGGGAAAAACTACAATGGAGCAGATAACCATAAAAAAGCCGCGAAATCTGCTCTCCCCGACACAACGATATTCTACTTGTACAACGATCTCCATCCAGGTAAGAAGATGAAATTGCTTTTTACTAACAGTGGAACCAAGGTTAGTTTCTTGCCTCGTCGAGTCGCAGAGTCTATACCATTTTCAAGTGACAAATTTCCGGAGATTTTGAACTACTTTTCTCTACAAGTCAACTCAAAAGAGGCTGAGATTATCAGTGAGGAAATAGGATACTGCGAGAGCCCGAACTTGGAAGGAGAAGAAAAATATTGTGCTGCATCTCTAGAGTCATTAATTGATTTTAATGTTGCGAGGCTTGGCCAAAATGTTGAGGTACTCTCAACTGAACAAGGCAAGAAGCAAGAGTATACTGTTTCGGCAAAAGCGGAAATGAGGGGAGAACATAAAGCATCGGTGTGTCATAAGATCAGATATCCTTATGCAGTACATTATTGCCATGTAATCGAAGACACAGAGGTTTATGTGGTTCCATTAATCGCTGCTGATGGCGCAGAAGTGGAAGCGGTAACCGTATGCCACCTGAACACGTCGGCTTGGAGTCCTGACCATATGGCCTTTGAAGTTCTCAATATTAAACCAGGACCGGCTGTTTGTCACTTTCTGGCTACTGATACTCTTGTTTGGGTTCCAAAAAAGGATCAAGACATGACTCCATGATCATAGGTCAAAGCTTGGTATTGTGGTGGCTGCTTTTAAATTTGCATAATAAGAAGGTCCTGAAAGACCTTGTCTTAGCATGCTTGGATTGTCTTTTGAAAGCCCAGAAATGTGATTGTATTTTCTAGCATGGACTGTATCATTTGGTGCAATGGTGTTTGATGTCTTTTTTGTTATCCATTAATCACAAAGATTACCTTCAAGTTGATATTTTATTGTTATCTTTATTAAATACCAACTACTCAATCACTGTAAAAGTGCTAAAAATTAGTTCAGAAATGATCCATACCTCATCTTGATGTAACAAAAGGCTTCTTACATAGTTTAATTTTAGAAGACATAGAACCTTTGAGAATGGCAAATCTTCAATATCCATCACATGTTTGTAAGCTCCAAATGGCTCTTTATGGTCTCAAATTAACAAGTATATCATGCTTCGTTTGATCAGTTTGGCACATTCCTTTTTAAACATAATTTCTTTTGCTGCCCTGCTGACCCATCTCTAATTACCTTTTACTCTAACTATAATACATTAATCCTTTTTTATTTTATGTTGATAATATAATTTTCACAAGGTCTTTTGTTACTCTAGTTACAAACTTCTTTCACATTTTGTGTTCAAAATTTACAATGAAATATTAGGGACTAATTCATCACTTTTCTGGGAAAAAGTGGTCTCCATAGGCAGCTGTGGCATATTCTTCCCGTAAATACCCACATGCTCAAAAGGTACAATTTATAACAAGATAATCACTAGCTACAATAAACAACAACATCAAAATTCACAAGTCCTTGTTTGTTAACTTGTCCCGCCAAGCAAGTTGCTTGGGGGGCCATAATGATCCTAGTATCTCTTATGCTCGGTATGATGGATGTATCTGTTTCTTAATTCTTACACAAGAAATTGTCGCAATTTAACTAAGAGATACACGTGGAGAATCATGTGTGTGCACGCATTGAAAGGGTTTTGTTTTCTCATTTCTGGTTTAGGATATTTTAGAGACATGTTGTGTGCTAATTATTATACAATATATTAAAAACATATGGATTTATGGGGTTTCTTGTGGTGTTTATATATATATATATATATATATATATATATAAGCATAAACATAGCAGTAACTCTTAAAGACGAATTAAAAATATATGTACAGAATATAATTGGGTATTTTGGGGCTATGAGGTGATTTATATAAGTTTTCATGGTGTTTTAAGGTGTAAAAACAGATTAAAAATGAATTTTTATAGTAAATTCCCCCACGCAAAAAAAGAATGTATTTTTTTGCTACCATAATGGTTACCTCCTCTGCTCTCACCTTGGACAAAATTCTTAAAATTGACCATAGATTTATGATTTCTTTCCTCACAACCTCTTAGGCTTCTCATCACCATGAATTGGTGAGTTAATTTTGCAATTTTTCTAGACATGCTTTTTATCACTAGTTTCTTAACGTTTTTTTTTTTTTTTTTTGAAAGTAAATCTTCCCATCCCCCTTTACATGATTTTATGTTATGTGATATTTTTTTCCCATGATTATCCAACAGCACATAGCAACTAACTACCAAGCATTGTTGAGTTTTGAGTTTTGATACCAATTAACAATTAATAAAAACAAGATTAGAAATATGACAAGCACAAACAACATAGAATTCTGTAAAATTGGG